>NC_050573.1:549864888-550164888 GCF_011100635.1 Trichosurus vulpecula | reverse complement strand
TGCTTTTTTCCTTTCTTTCACGTTGCTGGGCAGAGTCAGCATCTGCTGTTACTTGTGGAGTAGGGGAAGAGCAGAAATGTTTGGATAGAATCACTGTAGCATGGAGCCTTCCCAACTAGGACCCGACCCTGACACAAGTCTTCTTAGCTTCTTTTTATTGTTATGCAAACATGGAATTTGAGGAAGAGCAGGGGGAGGACACTGAGTAAGCCCTTTAAGTATTAAAGTTTTCTAAGGATTAATTTCTATATTCTAAAAGATAGTATATATGTATGTATGTATATATCTTTAGATTGAAGATTTAGCTGAGATTACTCTATATCTGGGCTGTAAATGTTTGTTGGGACATTGAAGAAGTTTGCTGAGAGTAGCTTATTCACCACCTTATTGGTCATAGTGACTTAACCTCTTCATTTTTAATGTTAATCTTGCTAATATATTTTTCCTTTTTAAATGCAATTGATGGCATGTCCAATAATGTTAGGTACTCTTGTTTTGTACGTATTTTTAGGGAAAATGCTTCTAATATTGCTCCATAGCATATTACGTTGGCTCTTAGCTTAATATAGATACTGTTTGTCATAGTAAGGAAAAATATCTTCTTTTAAAAATATTTTAAATCATGATCATTAGATTTTTGTCAAAGATTTTTTTTTAATCTATTGATCTTGGGATGGTTTAGTTGCATGTAGTTAAAAGTTTCTCGGATATTGGATTTATATTTCTTTTTCAGGTAAAAGCATGGGGAGATTCCACAAGTTCACAATTCTTCTGTGGAAGAATTTTATTATGATGGTAAGTATAGGGACATTGGGAAAATACTGGAGGAGCTAATGACTCAAAAGGAAATGCAGAATCATTTTCTTTTAAGTTTCTCTCTTTTATTTTTGTTAACGTTGAGACTATGGACAACCAAAGGTTTCTAACTTAGATGTGATTTACAAACTAGTCATTGGTCCAGAAGTCTGTTTAAATAGTTCTGGCCAGGAGAAAAAAGTCAGAAAATTGGGTGTAAGCACCCCCAAATCAAAATGAATACAAATTCCAGAGATCTGTGGAAGTTAGACAAGCTGTGAGTTAGATACCAATTAGGTAAGGAGATGGCAAAATAGAAACAATTACCAGAGATATAGGAAGAAATAGATCAAATGCTAACTAGGCAGATAGGAATCATAAAAACACAGAACCTAAAAGTAAGGCAAAGCAGATTGTCAAACTTTTGATCAGAAAATTGGGAACTAAAGGAAGTATTGGCAGAAGAACAGATGGAAAGCACCAATGCCAAGAAGAGATTTATGGGACTCAACTGAGCACATACCCATAACAGGAACTCAACAAACATTTGTTGAATGATTTCCTAAGTAATTGAGACAACTGTCTGCTTCAGCCAGAGGGGTTTTATAGCCTTGTTAGAGGAGAAACCAGTCCCCAAATTTGACTAGTCTGGGTCTTTTAAATTGAAAGAAGGATAAATGGGAGCACGTACCCGGAGTGGAAGATAGTAGAGTGGGAGGAATGTATATCTTACCAGGTAAAAATGTTGCCATTCTTCATATAAGGAATACCAGGGTGGCATAGAACAAGGTTGGAAAATAAGAAGCTTTCAATGTAAGAGAACTGACTGGGTGCCTCACGTGTGTGCTCTTCATTGGATTAATGCTTTTTTTTTTCTTTCAGAAGCGGGTTTGGTACCCTATAGTCATGGAGCTTGCTCTGTCATTGGTGTGCACTTCATTTATTTTGATTCTTCGTTCTGTTTCCTATGAAGTTTCTTTTAACTCTTATAATTACCCTGTTCTGCACATCAATAAACTTCCCACATATTTTGAAAGCAGCCGAATGAACAACACATTGGAACTGGTTTACGTGCCTTCCACAAGTGATGCAGTGAAGACTGTCATTGACAACATGCAAAAAACTTTGGGTACTGCTATGAGAGGTTAGGAATTATGGAAAGAATTATGGAAAGAAAGAGGTTTCCTATAAACTACATTATTTTATTGAGTACATCCTTTATTGTTTTCATTCCTCATAATAATAGGAATTGTAAGAGATGATATAAATTTTTCTCTGCTTACTGCTTTTGCTGCATCCCACAGGTTTTGATATGTTGTTTCATTATTGTTATTCTCTTTAACAAAATTATTTATTGTTTCTATGACTTATTCTTTAACCTACTCATTTTTTAAGATTAGGTTATTTAGTCTCCAATTAACTTTTAATCTGTGTTTCCATGGTCCCTTATTAAATGTAAGTTTTATTGCCTTATGATCAGAAAAGATGTATGTAATACTTCTGCTTTTCTGCATTTAACTATATATTTTTATGCCTTAATATGAGGTTAGTTTTTGTATTAGGTACCATGTACTACTGAGGAAAAGGTGTATTCCTTTCTATTCCCATTCAATTCTCTCCAGCTGTATATCATCTAGTTTATCTAAGGCTATTTCAACTCCTTGACTTCTTTCTTATTTAGTTTTTGGTTAGATTTATCTAGTTCTGAGAAATAAAGATTGAAGTCTTCCACTATTATAGTTTTGCTATCTATTCCATCTGTAATTCATTTAGCCTTTCCTTTAAAAATTTGGATACTGTAGCATTTGGTAATATATTTTGTATTAATATTAGTTCATCATCTATGGTACCTTTTTATAATATAGTTTCTCTGCTTATCTATCTTAATTAAATCTAGTTTAGCTTTAACTTTGTCTGAGATCATGATTTCTACCCATACTTTTTTTGCATCACTTGAAGCATAATATATTCTACTTCAGCTCTTTATTTTTACTCTTTATATATCTCATTTTTAAATGTATTTCTTTTTTTTCTTTCCTTTTTTTGCAGGGCAATTGGGGTTAAGTGACTTGCCCAAGGTGACACAGCTAGTAAGTGTGTCAAATGTCTGAGGCTGGATTTGAACTCAGGTCCTCTTGACTTCAGGACTGGTGCTCTACTCACTGCACCACCTAGCTGCCCCCTAAATGTATTTCTTGTAAACAATATTTTGTCAGGTTCTGGTTTTTAAATCCATTCTACTACTCATTTCTGTTTTTTGAGTGAGTTCATCCCATTCACATTCAAAGTTATGATTAGTAGTTGTGCATTTCCTTCCATTCTGTGTTTCTTCACTGTTTATCTTTCTCTCCCTCTCTTTTTACCCTATCCCTCCTCAGATGTCTAATTGATTTCTAACCACTGTCTCCCTAATCCGCATGCTTTCTAAAAATCCCTCCCTTATCCTCCCTTCTTACCTTCCCATTCCTTAATCTACTCATCTTTCTAAGAGTTCTTCCTTTATTCTCTACCTGCTTTTAAGAATTCCTCTCTTAAGTTCTCCCCTTACCCTCCTATTCCTTATCTTACCCATGCTTTTAAGAAGCCCTCCCTTCTCCTATCCTCTCACCTTCTTATTTCTGTGTAAGGTAAGAAGACTTTTATACCCTTCTACATGTACATGTTATTTTCTCTTTAACCCAGTTCTGATGAGAATAAGGTACTAGCACTATCTTGCCCTTCACCCATTCCTGCCTCCACTGTAACAGTTCTTCCATTCATGCCTCATTTGTATGAGATAATTGCTCCATTTTTTCTCTCCCTACCTAGTGTTATTTTTAAGAATCATCCTATCTTATTCAACTCAACTTCAAGACTTCTATCTATTCATGCTCTTTCAAACTACCCAAGTAATGATAACATTCAAAAGAGTTATAGATAATGTTTTCTCAGGTAAGAAGTAAAATTTTTGACCTTGTTTAGTCCTTTATAATTGGTCTTTACCTTAAAGTGTTTACCTTCATAATTATGTTTCTCCTCAGTCTAGTAGGTAAATTTTCCATTCAGTCCTGGCTCTTCTTCACAAATACCTGAAAGTCCTTTAGTTCATTAAATATCCATTTTTTCCATTCAGGATAATACACAGCTTTGCTGGGTAAGATATTTTTAGTTGCAAGCCAAACTCCTTTGATTTTCAGAATGTGTTGTTTCATGCCCTTTGGTCTTTTAATGTTGAAACTTCTAAATCTCATGTTATCCTGAGTGTAGCTCTGCAGTATTTAATTTTTTCTACTTGCTTGTAGTATTTTTAGCTTGATCAGGGAGCTTTGAAACTTAGCTATGATGTTCCTGTGAATTTTTATCTTGAGATTTCTTTCAGGTGGAGATTAGTGGGTTTTTTTATTCCTATTTTACCTTCTTGTTCTAAAATTTCACTTTAACTTTCCTTAATAATCTCTTGAAATATACTATCTAGACTTTTTTAATCATAACTTTCATATAGTCTAACAATTCTTATATTGTCTCTCCTTGATCTGTTCTCCAGGTCAGTTGTTTTTCTAATGAGATGTTTCACTTTCTCTTCTATTTTTTCATTCTGGTGTCTTACAAAATCATTAGCTTCCCCTTGCCCAATTCTAATTTTAAAGGAGTCATTTTCTTCTGTAAGTTTTTGGATTTCTTTTTCCAGCTGGTTGGCTTTCTTTTCCCAATTTTCTTGATCTTCCTGTATCACTCATTTTTTCCTACTTTTTCCTCAGTCTCTTTTATTTGATTTTTAAAATCTTTTTAAAGCTTTTCCAAAAACTCTTTCTGGGCTTGTAACCATTTTGATTTTTTTCTTTGAGCTAGAAGTAACTGTTTTAACTGCACTGTCTTCTTCTGAGTTTGAACCCAAATCTTACTCTATCTCCATAGTAGCTAGTGGTGGTTGGGTTTTTTCTCTTTTGCTTACTCATTATTATTGTTATTGTAATGACTTATTTATTATATTTTAACTTTGTATTAAAGTCAGGCTCTAGTCCTGAGGTGTGGGGGATAATATCTCAGGCTTTAGGTTCCAAATTCCAATTGGAATTCCAATTCCAAAGTTCTTCAGGAAGACCTCAAGAGTGTCCTTGTATTGATGAAAATTGGACAATTGCCTAAGGAAGAATATACTGTGGTCATTCTACCCATTCCTGAATACATCATTGGAATAGATGTATTGAAAGGTATGACTCTGAATTTGCCTGAGGGGAGATATCAATTTGTAGCAAGGAAGATAGGAATTAATGCAGTTTTGATGGGAAAAGTAAAAATGGACCCAATCACTTTACCTGAACCTTCTAAAGTAATTACTTTGAAGCAGTATCATGTGCCAGGTGGGCAAGATGAAATTGCCAGTACTATAAAGGAATATGTTGAAGGAGTGTTAGTCACTACAGCCACTCAATGGAATAATCCTGCATGGCCTGTACAAAAGTCAGATGGAATGTGGAGAATGAAAGTGGATTATAGACAATTGAATTAAGTGACTCCACCCTTGTATGCTGCTGTTCCAGATACTGTTACCTTAACAGAAAGGATGCAAAAATATGGTGGGACTTGGTACACAGTTATTGATTTGATCAATGCTTTCTTTACGATCCCAATAGACTCCAAATAATGGGACCAGTTTGCTTTCACATGGCAGGGATGACAATATATTTTTACCCAGTTGCTACAAGGATATTTGCATAGCCCAACTATTTGTCATAGGTTTCTGGCTGAATGTTTGGATGAATTGAAGTTACCTAGTGTACAGCTTATCCGCTACATAGATGATATTATGATACAGAGAGAAAATGTAAAAGAAGTGGAGAAGAGTTTGATGCTTTTAATTGAGCATATGAAAAGCAAAGGATGGGAAATTAACCCTGCAAAGATACAAGGGTCAGCTCAAACTGTAAAGTTTTGGGGTATTCAATGGAATAAAGGACTGCAAGAAATTCTCCCACAAGCTTGACAAAAGATTCAAGATTTTCCTGTCCCCACAATAAGAAGGAGGCACAAAAGTTCGTAGGACTGTTTGGATATTGGAGGCACCACATTCCACATCTTGGACAGATTTTTAAACCCTTATATAAAGTTACCAGGAAAAAAATATGAATTTTATTGGGGACTTGAACAGAGTAAAGCTTTTGAAGAAGCTAAAGCTGCTATACATTTGGCTCTGGTTTTATGGCCTATGCAAAGTGGACCAGTGGAATTACAAGTGACATTACAAGATGATTATGTGAATTAGAGTTTATAGCAGAAACAACAAAGCTGAAATGTACCCTTAGGATTTTGGTCAAGGAAACTACCTTCATCTTGGTTACAGTATACACCCTTTGAAAAGCAGTTGTTAGCTGCATGTTGGACTTTGGTAGAGACTGACTCTGGGCCATGAAGTGATATTAAGACCTGGAATCCCAATTATGAGTTGGGTAATGAGTACCCCAGCCTCTCAAAGAATTGAACATGCACAAGAGGCTAGCGTAATTAAATGGAAATGCTATATTCAGAATAGTTCAAAAATGTACAAAAGTGGAGTTTCTGTTCTACGTGAATCTATCACAAGCATCCACATTGATGGCAATGACAAACACTCTGAACCAAAGGAACAGTTGGTATAATCCTTGGTAAAATGGAATAATGGATATGATGGACTGACTGAAGAACACAAGAAACATGCATGGTTTACTGATGAGCCAGCAAAGTATTTGGGCCATAAGAGACACTGGAAAGCAATAGCCTATAACCCATATAATAAGAGAACTTTGGAAAGTACTGGGATAGGTTGAAGTAGTCAATATGCTGAACTTATGGCAGTACATCAAGTTATTAAAACAGAGAAAGGAGGACAGTGTCATATATTCACTGATTCATGGGCAGTAGCTAATGAGTTAACTACATGGATGCTGATGTGGAAATATCAAAATTGGGAAATTCATGGTAAACACGTTTGGGACAAAGACCCATGGGAAGATATATGGGACATGTCTTTGGTTACTAAATTCATCAGTTTTTCATGTAGACGCTCATGTGCCCCTCACTACACCAGAACCAGAGTACAATGCACATGCTGATCGACTAGCAAAGATTGTTATTGAACATGTTGTCCCTCCTCTGATACCAACTAATGATCCAGAACTAGCAAAATGGTTCCACCAAAGGCCAGACATTTAGGGGTACAGGCCACACACCAGTGGGTACAAGATTGAGGTATTAGTATCTCTTATTCCTTGTTAATGCAAGTTACAGAGGAATATCATATATGTCAATTGGAAAAGGAACAAACTGTTCCTCTGGTAGTAACTGGAGAAATAGCAAGGGGAAAATTTCCAGCCCAGATCTGGCAGATAGATTATATTGGATCACTACCCCCAAGATAAAGGATGCAAATTTATATGTACTTGTGTTGACACATATTCAGGTGTACTAGTGGCTTGTCCTTTTAAGAATGTAACCCAGAGAAGATGGCAGCTGGAAAGCAGGGACTTGCCTAGGGATCTCCCCCAGGACCCTCCAAACACTGATAAAAAATAACTCTGAACAAATTCTAGAACTGCAGAACCCACACAATAGCAGAAAGAAGCAGGGCTCCAGGCCAGGACAGCCTGGATGGTCACTGGGTAAGGTCTATCATGCATGGAGCTGGGAGCGGAGCAGAGCAGAGCCCAGTGGGGGCTGCACCCTGACCAGGAGCCAGGCGGAACAGGCCCTAGTGCCCTGAATCAGTGAGCTGTGGCAGTTACCAGACTTCTCAACCCACAAACACCAAAGACAACAGAGAAGGTTAGTGGAAAAAGCTGCGGGGACAGAGTGAAGGAGTTCTCGGTTCAGCTACCACCCCGGGGCAGCAGAGATGATGCAGCTACAGAACTACAGTTGCAGTTGCTTCCGGCCCCAGGCCCACCCGGTGGGAGAAATTAAGTGGCAGATCAGAGTGGGAGTGCAGAGCCTGCTTAAGATCTGAGTCAGGTTTGGGCTGGTGGTTCTTGGAGGAGGAGGAGCGCTGGTGTGGCAGAGCTCACTGTGTAGAAATAGCTCTAAAAACAACACCACATCCCCTCAAGCTTGGTGTTTTTTCCTCCCATTTTTTCTTTTACCTCCCTAATTTGGTTTTTAAAATCTTCCTTTAGCTCTTCCAGTAATGCTTTTTGGGCTTGAGACCAGTTCACATTCCCTTTTGAGGTATCAGATGTGGGTATAGTGTCAATGCTGTCCTCTTCCAACTGGGTATTTTGATCTTCCCTGTCTCCATAAAAAGAATCAATGGTCCTCAGTTTTTTCATGCTCTTCTTCATGTTGGTTAGCTTTTTCCTGGCTTTACAGTGGATTTCTGTTTTGGGGGCTCAGGGATCTCTGTCCCAGGTTTCTTGTTCTGGGAATTGTGAGCCTAATTACTGGCTTTGTGTATTATGGCCTTGGGATTTCTGACATGTGGGGGAGGAGTCATCTGGCTGCTGGAAGTCTCCTCTTCCCTTGGGGGTGCTCTCCAGCACCAGTGGTCTCTGCTGTTGTCTGTGCTGGTGTCTGCCACTTCCTCTGCCTGTGCAAAGGCACATCTGGATTCCTGGTGTTGACCCTTGGTCTCTCCACCCTTGTGGGACTCAGGAATTCCTCCTGTTTGGCTACTGACGCCCCACTTCTGTCTCGTCTATTACAGCATTTTTCCCGAAGAATTCTCTGGGTCAGTGAGGGAGGGAGGGCTGAGAGCCATTTACCTGGACATTATGTCTTCCAGAAGTTCAAGAAGGTGTGTTTCAAACCTTTGGGCTGCAAGCCTGAGGAGTGGATGTTTCATGGCTACAAACTCTGTGCTGCTGCCTTCCATAGCTTCAACAGACTCTTGTCCTGTGGTGGGAGGCCTGGGGCTCTCTGCTGGTTTCAGGTGCTCAGCTTTCTACCAGCTTGGATGGCTGGCTGGTCTCTGCAGCTGCTTTCACTTTGGTGCTGTCTGGTGCAGCTCCACACACCAGGCGCTCTCCCAGCCTATGGATCCATCCCATTGACCTTTGGAACTCTCCTGGCTTGGAAAGTTGCCCCACTCAGTCTACTAGTGGCTTCTAACTCTCTCAAATCTGCTCAGATTCACTTTTTTAGAGGTATCTGACAGGACTTGTGAGAGAGCTCTGGTAAGACGCTGTTTTTATGTGGCCACCTTGGCTCTGCCCCTGAAATTGTTGTTATTTTATCCAGCTCTGTAAAATAATTTTTTGGTAGTTCCATTGGTATGGCAATTTAGGTAAAATTGTCATTTTTATTTTATTAGTTCTGCCTAACCCTGAGCAACTGATACGTTTCCATTTATTTAGATCAGACTTTATTTGTGTGAAAAAAGTTTTGTAATTGTGTTCATATAGGCCCTGAGTTTGTCTTGGCAGGTAGACTCCCAAATATTTTATAGTGTCTACAGTAGCTTTCAATGGAATTTCTCTTTCTATCTCTTGCTGTTGGACTTGGTGGGTAATATATAGGAATGCCGAGGATTTATGTGGGTTGTTTTATTACTTCTTGATCTCTTATAATGCCATTTGCTTCCCCTTGCCCAATTCTAGTTTTCAAGGGATTGTTTTCTTTCTTGAGATTCTGAATCTCTTTTTCCAGTTGGTTGTCTTTGTTTTCATAATTTTCTTGGTTTTCTTAGATTGTTCTTAATTTTTTTTCTAATTTTTCCTCCATCTCTCTTATTTGATTTTTAAAGTCCTTTTTAAATTCTTCCAAGAGCTCTTTTTGGGCAAGTAACCATTTGATGTTACTCTTTGGGATAAGACAGGCTTTTTTTTGCTTCAGTGTCCTCTGAAAATGGACCCATAGTAGCTGTCTGTGATTGAGTTCTTTCTCCTTGTGTGCTCATTTTTATTGTTATTTTTAGCAGCTTATTATTATAATTCTCTCTAGTCCTTGGAGGATAGTGCCTCTGGTCTCAGGTCCTTCTTATAGTTATTTTCTGAGTTTTGTTCAGGGCCCAACCTCTGCACTCCTTTCCCCCTACAAGCCACAGCTTGGGCTTTAGTTCTTTAGTTCTCACCACCAACCCAGAACCTTGATCTAAATAATCTAAGGTACTGGCTGCCATTGTTTTTCATCATAACTTTGGCAATGTCAATGACTCTCTTCCCCTTCAGGTGAGAAGCTTTTCTTTAAGTGTCCACAGCCAGTAGCATCTCTCCCCCACTGCTTCTGCAACTCACTGGGCATGTCTGCTGGGTCCTTGTTGCCTTCAGCCACAGCCTGGGATGAGTCTCAGCAGAATAGCTGTGCCTGGCATCCTTCAGCAGCAGAGGATCCTTCAATTTTCCCCTGCTCAGATATCTGACCCCCCACACGGTCTGTGAGATGAGAATTCTTATAGTTGAGGCCGAAGCTACCTCCCAATTTAGCTGCCCCCAGGGTTTGTTGTTTCAGTGGAGATAGCCTGGAGGTGTTTACCCCTCACTCAGGCTAAACCTCCATCCCTAGGGTCTTTCCTCTGGTCTTCTCCTGTTGTCCCAGGAGGACCACTCGTCCGTCCTGACTATTTATTTTTTCTTTGTTTTTTTTTTTTTTTTTGCTGCTATACATTCACCCTGAAGCACTATTTTTACTTGTTCGTGGAGGAAATCTGGAGAGACTAGAATTTTTTAACCTACTCTGCCATCTTCCCAGAATCCCCACCTTGTATTTACTTATTAAATCTTTGTTGAACTGAATTGTGAAGTGGTTTTATGTTTATATATATCAGAAGTCATTAACCTTATACAAACAGTTTAATTTTCCAATTTTTTCTTTTCATAGTTCGAGGCTTTCTTTCCGAATTTGATTTTGAAGATTACATCAAGATTGATAGTAAATCATCTAAGGTACTGGCTGCTATTGTTTTTCATCATAACTTTGGTGACATTGAAGACTCTCTTCCCCTTCAGGTGAGAAGCTTTTAACTACAAACACCTTAATTTTGATTTTTTATTATTACAAGAATTTGATCCAAAGGGTTGTCAAGCAGTTACCTAGTACACTGGCATTCACTGGCATTTTGATACTTGATTAATTATCTTATTTGCTATGTGATAACCTAGATTTGAACTCAGGTCTTCCTGACTTTAGGTCTGGCTTTCAATCCTCTGTGCCACCTAGCTGGCCATTTTCTTGATTACTCCACCCCAAATATTAGCATTCTCCTCTTAAAATGTTATTGTATGCATTTTCTACTTACTGTAGAGCAGAGCTTTTTTTAGCCTAATGTCTGTGATATTAAAAAAAAATCTTCTTCAATATAATAAATTTATTTTGTAAACCTAAGTATTTTATTAATACAGTAAAAAGTATTCTAAGAAGGGGTATATGACATTAAAATGATCAAGAATTCTTATTTTTGAAGAAGTGTGGTATAGTGGATGAGAGTGACTGACTTGAAGTTCAACTTACTTTATGCTGCATTTTTGCTTCTTGTTACATAAAGCTTTCTGAAGAGAAGACATGCACAGAGGATGTCCAGTGTGCTGCTCTTCCTGCAGTAGTGCATTTGGAACTTGTAAATACTATTAGAAACCAGTGGACACTAAGATATGAAAGAACAGATTTAGTCTAGCCACATGTGAGGACTACTACAGCTCCAAGAATCCCTGTGCAAGATACTAAAAGTGAAAAGTTTATGATGAAAATATAAAAAAAAAATTCTCTATATAGAGATTTTTTTTGCTGCTACTTTGCTATGTAGGTGCCAGAACTATTGAAACTAGCATGCGTTTTCTTTTTTAGATAGACAAAAAAGAGACTGAGGCAGCTTGATTCTTTGACAGAAATCAACCACTTTTTGTGTGAGCTTCCTAGTTACTGCAGTCTGAATTTCTCATTATTGTTGCTTCTAGGTGACTTAAAGAACTACATCAATACCTAATGTTTAGAACTTCATATTTTCTTTTTTAAAATGAGATAAGAGCAGCTCTATTAGTTGTAGAACATTTCATGAAAGTGTAAATAACTTAATTTCTTATGAATAGAGTGAGCCAAGATGACAGAGTACCAGGAAGAAGTATGGAGAAGAGATTCTTCTCTCTATTCCATTTCAAATAGATCTAGAACACTCACCTAACCAAATCTTGATTAGGAAATCCAAAGAAAAAGTCACAGTGAGATATTTTTCTAGCCTAGGTTGGCATAGGAAGAAAGTGAGATCTGTGGATGCTGAGATGTGATCTGGCCAAGAATGGTTGTGTGGATCATTCTGGTGTAGAGAGAAACTGTGCACCTGAGGAAGAAAAAGTGCCAAATCCAGAATAGAGTATCAAACTTGTATAGTAGCACTTACTACTCAGTTCATGTTCACAGATCCAGGGACAGACTGAGGAGAGGACCTGAATCTAAGAGTGGAATTTTAGGGTAAGGAGCAGTTGAAGGTCTATGTACTGACCTTGGATCAAGTTCAGAAATAAGCAAAAACTGTGACTCTGACCTCAGGAGCAGAGTGGGCTCAGTTCCATTGTCTGACCCAGTCTGAAGTCTGTCACAGAATAAGCAGGGCAGCAATCCCAGATCACAGATTAAACCTGAAGTTCTATCATAGAATCAGCAGTGCTTTTCATCTGACTGTTGGTGGTTGAATCCAGTAACAGTCTGCTGGAAATCCTGGTATGGCAAGCCCACACACATGTTGCTCAGACCCAAACACAGGGCAAGAACTTGCAGAGGTCACACCAGAAGGCTGTGATTCAACTTTAACCTTGGTCAGACCACTTAGGGACCACTGAAAGCTTGAAGTCTCCAGTCTGAGCTGTCTCTGAGATCTTGGAATAACACTGCATTCAGTGCCCCTAGAAAGCTGTGGCAGGATCAGCCCATACCTTCACTCCAGAAAACTGTAGAGCCTGATCTTAACATAAATTCTGAAGTCAGGAAAAAGACTGGAAGAGTGAGCACACAGACAAATGAATCCCACCATTATAAAGCTATTGCGATGACAAGGATCCTCAAGGCACAAACCAAGAAGAAAAGAGTGACTCCCAAATATCAATCAAAGTCTCAAAGCAGAACAGAGCTTGGGCATGAGTTCAACTAGAATTCCTGGAAAAGATTAAGCAAGAGTTTAAAATGAGTTGGAAATGTTGCTGTAAATGAAATGAGTACTAGAGGAAAATTTTTTAAAAGAGTTATGGAAGAAAGAATTGGAAAGGGAATTAATAGCTTAGCATAGGAGTTGCAAAACCTTGCCTGAGCAACAAACTCCTTGAAAATAATAATAATAATATTAAATTGGCGTGCACCAAATAGAAGCCAATGACTCTATAAGACAACAAAAAATATTGAAACAAAGTCACGAGATTAAAAAATAGAAGAAAATTTAAGATATGGCAAAAAAGGACTAACCTGGAAAAGAATTTGAGGAGAGGAAATTTAAGAAATGTTGAACTACCTGAAAGCCATGACTTAAAAAAGGACTGAGACATATGTGTGATAATCTCAAAAATGTTTGAAGAAATCAAAACTGCCCAGGTCTCTTAGAACCATAGAGTAAAATAGAAACAAAAAGTATCCACTGATAACCTCCTGAAAAAAAAAAACCCTAAATGAAAAAACTATATAGCCCAAATCAATATTTTACCAAAGAAAAAATACTGCAAGCAGTAAGAAAGAAAGAACTTAAATATTGAGAAGTTAAAGTCAAAATTACACATGTTTTAGTAGCTACCTGTGTAAAGGAGTAGAGAACTGAAATATAAGTGATTTAAACTTAGAGTCAGGTATAATGTACCCAGAAGAACTTAGTATAATCCTACACGGAAAATAAAATGGATATTTAATGACATAGAGAACTTCCTGGCATCCCTAATTGAGAAAATTAAATTGATTCTGTATCATTTTGTATTGCTCCCATTTATAGTTAATTGATTTTATCCTGTAACTGCCTGGGTTCTTTTTTTCTGAACTTAGTTTAGAAATTTAGATGATCTATAATGGCTTAATTTTAGAAATCCATTTCTATTGCTAATCTCCATTCTATTCTTTCCTCAGGGAAATCTGCTATCCTTGGGGAATGTGGGTGGACACCAGGGAGTCTGGTTTAGTGCTAGAATGTCCTTCAATGATATATGGATCATTGTCTCTGACCTTGAAGGTAGACTCAAACAATGAACTTTTCTTAGATAAAGGAAGGGGAGAGGCGTGTTGCTATCCCCTCATTCCCAACTTTCGAACAACCATATTGTTCCTCATGCCTCAATTATGTAATCAGTCATGCTGTCCTCAATTCCATGATATCACCAATTTGTATTATTTATATTTGTATCAACCATTTGTATTATTTCCTCACCTACTCTGTTCTATTCTTTATTCTAACCTTATAGAATGCATTAAGTCTTCATCTCTGGGTCTTTGGCTAAACGGAGGTAGTTATTGACCCATTCTATTGGCAGGTAGTGCTCCTGTTAATAAAATGTTCTCTTACTCAGAAATTGTGCCTTAGTTCACCTTTGCAAACTTTCTTTCATTTGAGGCATGATAAAAAGACTAGAACTACATGTAAGACCTTTGAAGTTCAAACACAGTACTCAAGAGAAATATACAAAGGTAAACGTGAGTGAATAATCATAAGGGACTAAACAAGGTTAAACTGTATTCTAATATGGTGAGGTAATGTGCATCTCCTCAGAAGCCTATCATCATCAGGAATCACAGAAGGAATCTAACTTTACTGGAGGTCTTGGAGAGGTTCAGTTATATCTAGATGATCTTAAATGCCAAATGGAAAAGAGAGGAAAAGGAATACACTAGGTTGGAGAGGGAGAGGAAGGTTGGGGAAAATTATTTCACATGATGAGGGTGCACAGATAGAACTCTATGAAAACCAGGAGGAAGGGAGAGACCCTTGAATTTCACTCTTATATGAACTAGTCAAAGGAGAGAAGAACGTACATCTTCACACTTGGGTCAGAAATGCATTTGACTAAACAGTCGATAAAAATTTATTAAGTCCTTTATATGTGCTAAGAGGAGGGAAATGGTAGAAGGGAAAAAGAGGGAGGGTATATTAATGGCCAGGGGATTAGTCCTAAGTAAAACAAACTTTAAAGATGTAAAAAAATATTTGTAGTAGCTGTTTTTGTATTGGCAAAAAACTGGAACCTGAGGGGATACCTATCAATTGGAAAGTCACTGAACAAATGATGGCACATGAATATGATATAAGAAATATTGAAAGGGATGATTTCAGTGAAACCCGAGAATACCTGTATGAAGTGATGTATAATAAGATGAGTAGAACTGAGAGAACAATTTATATAATGATAGCAATATTGTAAAGACAAACTATTTTGAAAGACTTAGAAACCATGATCAGTGTAATAACAAGCCATGATTCCAGAGTACTTGTGATGAAACAAGCTACTGTTCTCTAATAGAGAGATGAAGGACTCAAGAGTGCAGATTGAGACATTTTTTTAAAAAAAAACATGGTTAGTGTGGAAATTTGTTTTAATTAATATACATTATTTTTAACAGGGGTTTTGTTTGTCTTTTCAGTGTGTGGGGCAGTTAGATGGGATAGGCAAAGGGGGATTTTTTTCTTACTGAAAAAATCAATTTAAAAAGTTTGTATCAGTAGAAAAGGAGAAAAAAGTAGCATGTGCCACTTATGCCATGGCAGGATTATTGTAGCATGGTTTAATGGAAAGAAGAATGTATTTGGAATCAGTAGTCTGAGTTAAAATCCTAACTCTGCTCTTAGGAAAGTCACTTAACCTTTCTGGGTTTCAGTTCCTTTACCTCTGGGTGGAGCCAAGATGGCTGAGTGAAAACAGGGACTTCCTTGAGCTCTCCCCCAAATCCCTACAAATACCTGTAAAAAATAACTCTAAACAAATTCTAGAGCTATAGAACCCACAAAATGACAGAGTGAAACAAGTCTCCATCCCAAAACAGCCTGGACGGTCACTGGGAAGGGTCTACCACACCATGTTGAGAGTGAAGAGCAGCCTAGCGTGGGCTGTGCCAGGACAGACCAGGAGGGAGCAGACTGGGCAGAGCAGGCCTCAGGGCCCAGAATCACTGTGCTGTGGCATTTCACAGACTTCTCAACTCGCAAACACCAAAGACAACTTAGCAGGTCAGTAGGAAAACACTGTTGGACCTGGGTGAAAGAAGTGCACTGTCTGGCCCCAGTCCTGGGGTGGCAGACATGGTTGTGGCAGTGGTGGCAGTGGCGGCAGAAGCAGCAGCTGCTTCCAGAACCCCAGGCCCACAGACAGTGGGGGGAATCAAGTGGTTGATCAGAGTGGGAGTGCAGGGATCTCTTTGCTGGAGCTGAGGTAGGATTCTTTTGATTTGCCCTGCTTGGATCTGGGTCACAGTCCTGGTTGGTGGTCCTTGGGGGAAGAGGAGCGCTGGTGAGGCAGAGCTTGTGGTGGCTGTGGAGAGGGAGTCTTCCTGGTAGTTACATGGCAGAAAGGAGTGCTTGAGGTCACTCACAGAGCAGAGCACAGGCCAGAAGAGGACTAAACACTTCTGATTGGATCATACCACCTCAGAAGAATTGAAAATTTACAGGTGCGTAGAAGTAGCTCTGAAAACAGCAGCACAAAACTCGTAAAGCTTGGGACAGAGCGTTCTCCATTCTGGAAGCAGAGTTCTACCTTGGCAAAGATCTAAAAAGCCAAGTACTTGGCTGGGAAAATGAGCAGACCAGCGTAAAGAAGACCAAAACATACAGCCAGAAGAAGGCAACAAAGTCAAAGATCCTAAATCAAAAACCTCCAAGAAAAATATAAATTGATCTCAGGCCATGGAAGAGCTCAAAAAGCATTTGGAAAATCAAGTAAGAGAAGTAGAATTTCTTCGCCTCTGAAATAAGAGAATTATATGGATGATATCTAAGGTCCCTACTTACTTTAAATTACTTGAACTTGTATTACCATTCCTTAACTCTCAGAATGTTGACTTGCTCATTTGAACTCTGTGAATGAATCTCTGTTCTCTAATCACTATAATTTCCCATGAAAACTTTAAATTTCTTTTGGCTTGTCAATGTTTTCTTTCAATATTTTACTAAGTGTTCTTGTTTTTCTTTATAGGTTAGCTACTCCCTACGATTCAGTCCTGCTCAAAGGAATTCCTTTGAAATGATGCCAAGTGAAGATAAGGAAGGTTGGCTGACAGATAATCTTTTTCCACCTATATCACAAAGAAGACCCAGAAATTACCTATCAAAGGATGGGGGACAGCCTGGTGAGAATGAGCTCATACATGTTTATTTAGTTAACAATCCAGTTGTTTACCTATATGTATCACAAGAGCTCCACTCCTGGTAGGTTCACATCAGATTCAGCCGAACCAAAGAAAGACAAAGGAGCAACAGATAAGGGATTCATACCAGTTTATTACTCAAAGTGGCGTCCACCAAGGAGGCACTGAGGAAGGACACCCGTACTCTTTAGCCAGTGTCTACCTGATTTATAGGGTAACAGACAAAAAAGGCATTTTGCCAACAATTAAGCTCAAAAGGTAACTTTAGCAATATTGTCATTCTGCATAAGCATAGTAAATATGAATTGTGTCACTCCCTTATCTTATGGCACAGTCACAATAGGACTATCACTATGATTTGGATGCTTGAAGTTATTCTGGGAGTTATTATCTAACACCTGGAGATTAGACATTACCATGATTATGGATCCTGGGAAACTAAGTTCTAAAAAAGTATAACAAAATCCATCTCCTTACACTATATTTTATGTTTATATATTTTTTGACCTATGAAGAAATCTATTTTATTTTATCATTGTGAGTTAGTTGGTTTAACTATTAGCTATGTTAGTTATTGTTCAAGAGAATTTAGCAGCTTCGTAAAGCTTGTTTGCTGAGTCTGTAGGAATAAACTAATTGAAAATTTTGTGTTAAAAGTCAATCAGTAACAATAAGAAGAGCTGGTTAAGGAAAAATGGTTTGGGAGAGGCTATTTTAGGTGAGTGTATTTTTCAGGTTTTGGGTAGGGGGCATACTGAGAAGCAAGCAGGAAATAGACCAAGTAAGATTGAACCAAACCATTCTTCCTCTTAGTAACATGAGTAACAAAGTAATACTGACATAACAATTCTGAGTTAGAGTTGCTACATTTTTGGAGCAGTGGATGAGGAGTTAGAACTGGTGTGAGGGAGCTACTTCTCAGTCAAGGTGATTTTATTCACAGACCAAGATCTACATCCCTTTGTGCCCCTTTGGACACTTTGCTCTCTCCTTGCAGAAATTTGCTATTTAAGTACTACAAAATAAAATTTGATTAGTCTCTTCTTTATTATTCCCATCCCAAAATGGCACTGCTTTTGGGAACCCTAAATGCAGGCCAGCCAGCTTTCACATGCATTTTCTTTGTGCTGAAATCCAAATGTACCTGATGAGGCAGCAATCCCAACAATAACTGAGACTGGTTTTCTTTCTTTTTAAAATTCAGTTTTATTTTATTTTTGGATCCAAATCCTTTCCCTCTCACCTCTCCCTCCTCCCTCACCCCATTGAGAAAGCAAGAAAAATAAAACCTGTAAGAAATATGCATTGCTACACAAAATACACTCCCATTGGCCATATCAAAACAAAACATAAGCCTCAATCTACTCCTTGAGTAACATGTTTTGTCATGAGTCTCTAGAATTGTGGTTGGTCATTGTGTTAATCAGAGTTCCTAAGTCTTTCAGATTTTTTTATCTTTACAAAATTATTGTTATTGTATACATTGTTCTCCTGTTTCTTCTTACTTCCCTTTGCATCAGTTCATATAACTCCTGCCAGATTTTTTGAAACTATCTCCTTCCTGAGATCTTATAATGCAATAAAATAACATCACATTCACACATCATCATTTGTTCAGCTCTTCCCTAATTGACAGGCACCCCCTCAATTTCCAATTCTTTGCCATTACAAAATGAGTTGCTATAAATATATTTGTACATATTAGTCCTTTTCCTCTTTTAACTTCTTTGTGGTATAAACCTAAATATGCCCCTAAAGTCATTGAGTCAAACGGTATGCGTAGCTTAATAGCTTTTTGGTTTTTCCTCTTTCTTTTTACTTTATTTTTAGTTTTCAACATTCATTTCCACAAGATTTTGAGTTACAAATTTTTTCCCCATCTCTACCCTCCCCCACACCAAGATGGCATATATTGCCCCTTTCCCCAGTCTTCCTTCCCTTCTATCACCCCACTCCTCCCCTCCCATCCTCTTTCCCCTTACTTTCTTGTAGGACAAGATAGATTTCTATACCCAGTTGCATGTAAAAACAATTTTTTAACATTTGTTTTTAGAACTTTGAGTTCCAAACTGTCTCCCTTCTTCTCTCCCCACCCACCCTCCTTGAGATGGCAAGCAATTCAATATAGGTTATACATGTATCATTATGCAAAAGACTTCCATAATAGTCATGCTGTGAAAGAATAAGTATATTTCCCTCCATTCTATCCTGTCTCTATTCAATTTTCTCCTTTGACCATGTCCCTTTTCAAAAGTATTTGCTTTTGTCTACCTCGTCCTCCAATTTGCCCTCCCTTCTATCATCCTCCCTATTCCCTTTCCTCCTACTTTCCTGTAGGGCCAGATACCCAATTGAGTGTGTATGTTATTGCCTCCTTAAGCCAAATCCAATGATAGCAAGATTCACTCAGTGCCTTTAAACTACCCCCTCTTCCCTTCCATTATAACAGCTTTTTCTTGCCACTTTTATGAGAGATAATTTACTCCATTCTATCTTTCCCTTTCTCCTTCTCTCAATATATTCCTCACTCACTGCTTAATTTTTTTTTTTTAGATTCAACTCACCTGTGCCCTCTGTCTCTATATATATATGTGTATATATACATATGTATGTATGTATGTATATATGTATGTATATTCCCTTCAACTACCCTCATAGTGAGAAAGGTCTCATGAGTATCATCTTTCCATCTAGGAATGTAAACAAATCAGTTCAACTTTAGTAAGTCACTTAAGATTTCTCTTTCCTGTTTATCTTTCCATGCTTATCTTGATTCTTGTATTTGAAAGTCACATTTTCTATTCAGCTCTGGTTTTTTCATCAAGAATGCTTGAAAGTCATCTATTTCATTGAAAATCTATTTTTTTCCACTGAAGTATTATACTCAGTTTTACTGGGTAGGTGATCCTTGGTTTTAATCCTAGCCCCTTTGACTTACAGAATATCATATTCCAAGCCCCTTCAATCCCTTAATGTAGAAGCTGCTAGATCTTGTATTGTCCTGATTGTATTTCTACAATACTTGAATTGTTCCTTTCTGGCTGCTTGCAATATTTTCTCCTTGACCTGGGAATTCTGGAATTTGGCTACAATATTCCTAGGAGTTTTCTTTTTGGGATCTTTTTCAAGAGGCTATTGGTGGATTCTTTCAATTTCTATTTTACCCTCTGGTTCTAGAATATCAGGGCAGGTTTCCTTGGTAAGTTTTTGAAAGATGATGTATAGGCTCTTTTGTTGATCATGGGTTTCAGGTAGTGCAGTAATTTTTAAATTATCTATCCTGGATCTATTCTCCAGGTCAGTGGTTTTTCCAATGAGATGTTTCACATTGTCTTTCATTTTTTCATTCTTTTGGTTCTGTTTTATAATTTCTTGATTTCTCATAAAGTCACTAGCTTCTGCTTGCTACATTCTAATTTTTAAGGCAGTATTTTCTTCAGTTGTCTTCTGGACCTCCTTTTCCATTTGGCTACTTCTACCTTTTAAGGCATTGTTCTCCTCATTGGCTTTTTGGAACTCTTTTGCCTTTTGGGTTAGTCTATTTTTTAAGGTGTTACTTTCTTCCGTGTTTGTTGGCTCTCCTTTAGCAAGTCATTGACTTGTTTTTCATGATTTTCTTGTATCACTCTCATTTCTCTTCCAAATTTTTCCTCTACTTCTCTTACTTGATTTCCCAAATCCTTTTTGAGCTCTTCCATGGCCTGAGACCAATTCATATTATTCTTGGAGGCTTTTGATGTAGGATCTTTGATTTTGTTGTCTTCTTCTGGCTGTATGTTTTGATCTTCATTGTCACCAAAGAAAGATTCTATAGTCTGAATCCTTCTACCTGCTCATTTTCTGAGCCAATTACTTGACTTTTGAGCTCTTTGTCAGGGTATGACTTCTTCCCAAGTAGAGAGTGCTCTGTCCCAAGCTTCAGATGCTTTGTGCTGATGTTTTCAGATCTACTTATATTCTCAGGTGGTATGATACTCCTCTTTTGGCCTGTGCTCTAGTCTGTGAGTGTGAGTACTCCTTTCTGCCATGTAACTACCAGGAAGACTCACTCTCCACCACCACCACAAGCTCTGCCACACCAGCACTCCTCTTCCCCCAAGGACTACCAACCAGGAATTGGGACCCAGATCCAAGCAGAGCAAAGCAAGAAAACCCTGCCTCAGTGCAGCAAAGTTCTCCCTGCACTCCTACTATGATCAGCCACTTGATTCCCCCCACAATCTGTGGGTCTGGAACTGTGGAAACAGCCACCAGAACCACCTCTGCCACCCCAGGGCTGGGGCTAGACTGCTCACTTCTGTCACCTAGGTCCAAGAGTTTTCCCACTGATCTGCTCAGTTGTCTTTGGCATTTTGGGGTTGAAAAGTCTGGAAATGCCACAGCTCAATGATTCAGAGCCCTGAGGCCTGCTCTGCCCAGTCTGCTCCCTCCTGGTCTGTCCTGGCACACCCCACGCTAGGCTGCTCTTCACTCTCAACATGGTGTGGTAGACCCTTCCCAGTAACCATCCAGGCTGTCTTGGGATGGAGACTTGTTTCACTCTGTCATTTTGTGGGTTCTATAGCTCTAGAATTTGTTTGGAGTTATTTTTTTACAGGTGTTTGTAGGGATTTGGGGGAGAGCTCAAGTGAGTCCCTGTTTTCAGGCCACCATCTTGACCAGTTCACAGCTCTACCAACAGTGCATTAATTTATCTGTTTTCTCAAAGCCCCTCCAGCATTTAGCTATTTTCCTTTGTCAACCTAACTTTAGACCGATTTTCTTAATCTTAATTCACAAAGTGTTGGGGCTATCAAGTGCATGACCTTCTCTTATACTTTGCCAATCTAACAGGTATGAGGTGGTACCTCAGAATTGTTTTAATTTGCATTTCTATAGTTCTTTAGAACACTTTTTCATATGGCTGTTAATAGCTTGAATTTCTTCCTCTAAAATTTCCTTTTCATGTCCTTTGACCATTTATGAATTGGGGAATTCCTCTTCTTATAAATTTGACTCAGTTTTTCTACATGTCTTAGAAATGAGACCTTTGCCAGAGAAACTTGCTGCAAGGATTTCCCCCCCACCCACGTTTCTTGCTTTTTTTTTTTTTATTTTGGCTGCCTTGTTTTTGTTTGTGCATAAAATAAAAAAAAAATTATGTAATCAAAATCCATTTGGGGGCAGCTGGGTCGCATAGTGAATAGAGCACTGGCCCTAGAGTCAGAAGGACCTGAGTTCAAACCCAGCCTCAGACACTTGACACACTTACTAACTGTGTGACCTTGGACAAGTCACTTAATCCCAATTGCCCTGCCTTTCCCCCTCAAAAAATCCATTTTCCTTTGTCAACCTCGCTAACTTTAGACTGATTTTCTTAATCTTAATTCACAAACTGTTGGGGTTATCAAGTGCATGACCTTCTTTCATACTTTCACACTTTTGTGCTCATCCTCTCTTTCATACAAACTCCTGATTTCTGCTCTTGCTTAACCATTCTGACTACAAAAAACAGATTTTTTCTTCTATACGGGAGGCTAGATTCCAGCAAACAAATGACTCTTTTATACTACCATTGGAAGTGCATACTGATAAGTCTTGAATAAACTCATGGCATAATTAGTAGTTGCTGACAGCCACATGCCCCTTCAGCCTCTCATCAGCAGCTTTTGTGCATCCCCAGTCTGACACCTATGTTCTAGTTCTAGCATTGTCACTAAGTCACATAATGACTCTGAGCATCTGTAAAAAAGAAAAACTATTTGACATGATAATCTCTATTGATTCCTAAAGCTCTGATGTCTTAAGATTCTTTGAAGGTGATCTAACTAGCTTGTTTGGCTTATTTCTATTCTCTGAGTCCATCTCACCTACTTATGTTCAGTTGCTTCCATATCTACTCTTGCCCCTTGAAGTTTGCACTATAATGTTTTACTGGCTACTACCCTGTATAGAATACCTTCTTTTGTTGCTCTATCATTCTTTATCTCTGTCTAATACCTAACATCCAGTTTTTCCACTGATACTCCAAGAACATCAATGGAGGAAAGTAGTAAAATCATACTCATTTAACACACTACAAAACCATAAATGTGTTAAAAAATTTTTATTAAGTAATTAATAGAAGTAGCAAATTGCCTTTTGCCAGATTCGTTGTACGTCAGTTGACATGATACTCTGCTCAGGTCTGGCTTATTAAAGGTGAAATGTAATAAGTGGTATCCCAACATGGGCCAATTGTGTTTAATCACTATTTGCTAAGTTGGATCTCTGGTGGTAGTAGTGGGGGAGGAGTATTCAGTTTCTTGATCCATGTTCAAAGCAAAGAAGAATGTAACACCACTTGTTTAATATAGATATATGTGTCTTTTAGATTTTTTTATTGTCTAGTCACTTTCATTACTTTGTTAATTCTCTTTTATAGGACTTTTTAGATCAAGAAATGATTGCATATTTGGGTGATATTTTGAGAGTTCTAATAACTTGAAAGTACAGGAATAGCATATTAACTAAAGAGACTTCTTTACTTATTCCATTAGGGTCTTGCTTTGTGACCTTGATTAATCATGCCTTAGCCTCTCTCCAGGGTTGAGATTTTAAAATCATGGAGAATAAATTATTCAGGGCTTCTTTTAGTGTTTCATGTAGTAATGTTCTGTATATATGAGAAGGCAACTACAGTAGACTATAGAAAAGCCACCAAACTCACAACTTAGAGCAGTGCTTCTCTTGGTATGCCTTGTGCTCTTATGACAGTTGACCACTCTGCTTATTACCTACTTTTGTTATAATAACTCCACTCAGTTCACCACACATAATTCCTCTTTTTTTATGAGCTGAAGTTTTCCCCTGAGGTCATTTTCAACCCTGATATATTATACTGCTGTCCTAGTAGTGGATGATTAACTTGGGGAGCTAGAGGTCACTCAGGCAAATGTACAGAGCACCTGAGAGGCAGCCCAAAGCATTTGCATACAAGTGGCTGACTACTTCTGGCCAACAGAAGCTCTCATCAGGTTTAATACCTAGAAGAAACTAGAAATTGGACTGGACCTTTTCCAGTTATGTAGGTTACGAGCCTCATAGATTTCCTTTGAAAAGTTCTGCAACTCCTCGCAGCTATAGCTATCAACATCAGCTTTGCCAAAAAGTCAAGTAGTGCCATTAGATATGCAAGAACAGAGGAGGAAAAGTTTTGAAAAAAATTTTTTAGTAGATTTTTAAAGAATTATTAGCTAAGAACCTTTATTAGTTCTAACATACACATATATCAGAGACATACACACATAAGCACATAGATAGTCATCCTGGCCTTTTTATCAAAGTTGTAAATGCCAAGGTAGTTATGGCACAGTATAGTGAGAAGGAAGCAAAGCTTCTAGCGGCATCGCAGGGAAATGGTGGTATTTTATTTTTGGTGTAATGGCTTATGGCAAGGCCAATTCCCTTCATCTTCAGAGAGTATTAGAAGGGCCTTACCTAAATAAAGTGAAATTTTTTCTGTTAGCCTTTCACATCAGTTTGGTACCTGGTAATTAAGTCACCATATGAAGTCTTTTCCATATTGGACCTGCTATTTAGGGGTTGCTTTGCAAATTACCTTTTTGTGTGGTGACAATCTTTAGCCAATGTTCTTGGTAACTTAACTGCCACAGAACTTTTACACAATCTGATAGCCATAGTCAATATGCATACATTTTATATAGTATACCACAGTATAATGTAACTGGATTTTAACTTTTTCCTCTAGTGATCTCTTTATATTACTGCTTTGAGGAAAAATGTGTAATCATTAAAAGCACTGTGGAATCCAACCAACTTGACTCCTTTTCAATTCTGGGCCTAGTTCACTGTCTGTCTGCATTGTCTGCCCAAGATATTTATCTGCTGATAGACTAGCTCTATAAGCTGTCCATTCAATGGCATATTATAGTCTAGACAAAGATGTTTTTTATCCACCTGATTTTTCTCTGTGTGGATAGATAGACTGATCTCTTTTAAGAGATTATGGATTTCATTTATGAGTCTTGATGTAGTCATCAGAATACAATTAAAAAATGTGAGCATTCTAAAGACTCTCTACAAAGAATCATTCTTCCTTTTCAATTTGGTTGTGTACTAAAAATCTTCGGTGGCAGTGGCCAAGACTTTTTATTGTGTATTTGACTTCCTACTTTATGTTGTTATATATTGATAATCAGGATTCTACAGAAGATCATATCTGTAAAGTATTGTCCTGTTAAAGTCTGCCCATTTTCTTCTCTCTCCTCAAGGGTACTTTCAGTCTGTATAAATATTCTCATAAATATGTTTGAAGAGCTAGCTGGCACATAACTGCTTGTTGATTGATTTGACTGTGCTCCAGAGTTCAGTGTTGGTTGTATGTTGCAGCTTGCTCTCACAACCATAAGCTTTCTTTTTTTCCTTTCAAGCCCCATGTTTGCCACCCTATCCCTTAGCTTAGGAGTTCTTTTAGTTAATTCTTTTTTTCTTTCTTCTTTTTCTAGTTATCTAATTTTTCCAGCTTTTTTCTCTTTCAGTTAAATAGTTAAGTAAAATCCTTCTTCCTCTCCTTTCCTTCAATTTCTTTTGTCAGCTTTTAATTTTACGAACCTTTTTCTAAAAATAACTTTTGAATGCCTTACCTCTGTTTCTTCATTAATTCTCTTTCTGCTCTGTCCAGTAAACTTTCTATTCTTTGATTCTTGGTCCTTATTTGTTTCTTTTTAGTCTGCGTACCTCATGGAATTAAAGCTTCTAAAGTACTTATTTTCAGTTCTCTCTTATAAACAATTATGCTGTAGATCTTGCCCCCTTACTCCTTTGTTGCTCTTGTGGCTCACTCTTAGATGCATAAATTTCCATAGGAAATGAGAGTGGAAGTATTACCCCATGGGAGCAATTTTCATGTGGAAAATGGATCATGTGGCCCATTTTTAACTGCCGCCCTCCCTGTTATCATTTTCTTTTCTATTTGACTTGAAATTTCTTTTCTGGGTCCATGCCTTCCATCCTTTTGACTTGGTTGCCCCCAAGAGCTCTGATTCCTCTTGTGAGGCAGGATGCTATCCCTGGAGGCACAACATTCAGCCATCAGTGGTCTCTTGAGTACCAAGCCCCATTGCAAGATACTCAACTCTCATTACAGAATATTTCTCTCTTCTCATGCAAATGTTCTTAAGTGGAAACCCCTTCCACCATTGACTTGCCATTTCTCCCTTTCTTTCTGTTGTTTTAATCTCTTCCTTTTGCCACTTTACCCATTCTCCAGTAGCCTCTCTTCTGGAGAAACTTACAGGAGTGATTCTTCTTTCATTGTTTACCATTGACTTCCACATTCCCTCTATCTTTTTCCTTCCATTCCACACATTTTTTCCACAAAACAAAAAATATTGATTCATCTGTAAGAGGTGTATTGTAAGATTTATAGGCTATGATGTTTCAGACCTGTTCTTGTACTCTTGTACCGTCACTTCTTATCTTTATCCCTTTGTACACTTTTAGAACCAAATCTCTTGATGATCTCATTTTTTCGATGTTGTTTAACCTCATATGTATCTCTTTTCCTCTTTTTAAAGGGAGTTTCATATATATATGTATATATAGTTACTTGTAATTTCCTTAGTAGCAGTATTTATTTGCCTTTCTTCTTGTGTTTTTGTTGTGTGAGTTACTGCAGAGTGAATTGTCTTTTTTTTTTTTTGGTAGAGATGCTTCATATGTCTCTTGGATTTGCATCTTGAGCTCCTTTGCTCTTTATTTCTTTTTTCTTCCATTTTTTTCTTTTACCTCTCTAATTTGGCTTTTAAAATCCTCTTTGAGCTCTTCCAGGAATGCTTTTTGGGCTTGAGACCAGTTCATATTCCCTTTTGAGGTTTCAGATGTGGGTATAGTGTTAATGCTGTCCTCTTCTGAATTGGTATTTTGATCTTCCCTGTCTCCTTAGTAAGAATCAATGGTCTTTGTTTTTCTAGCTTGCTTCTTCATGGTGATTGCCTTTTTCCTTGCTTTTTAAATGGATCTCTGTTTCTGGGGTCCAGGGGGCTCTGTCCCAAGCTTCTTGTGTTGAGAGCTCGGGGCCTGGTTACTGGCTTTGTGTGCTGTGGCCTCTGGTTTTGTCGGCTAGAAGCTATATACTGCTGCAGCTCACCTGGTCCTGAGCTGGAGCTGTCTGGTGTGTGCCAAGGATTGAGGCCCAGTGAAGTCTTTCTGAGTTTCCCCTGGGGTTATAGCTTGAGGTGTGAGGAAGGGGCGGTCTGGCTACTGGAAGTCTCCTCTTCCCCTAGGGCTGCACTATAGCATGGGTGGTCTCAGCCATTGTCTGTGCTGGTGTCTACTAATTTTCCTGGCTGTGCAGAGGCATGCCAGGGGTCCTGGCAATGGTGCTTACTGCCTCTACCCCCTTGTGGCTCAAGAACTCCTGCTGGTCTGCTAAGGTGGGGCTTCCTGCACTGGTCTTCTGTCACCACAAGAGGGGCCCATCTCCCCAGCCTCTTGAGGTAAAAGGTTTCTGAACCACCTCTTCTGGCTCCTGTATTCCAGGGTTTCTCCTAGGGTGATATTCTCTGGTTATTCAAGGGAGGGATGAGAGCCATTTTACTCGTTCTTCATCTCTCCCAGAAGTTCAAGAAGGTGAGTTTCAAACCTTTAGACTGTGGGCTGATAACCACAGGAGTAGCTGCTGTCACAGCCACAGGCTCTGTGCTTCTGTATTCCCTAGCTCTGACAGACTCCTGTCTTGGGCTGAGAGGCCTGGGGATTGCCACTGTCACCAGCAATTCAGCCCCAGGCCTGCTCCCACGCCGACTCCAGTATGGTTTATTTCCAAGCAATCAGTGCTCTCCCAGCCTGATGAGTTGACTGGATTCTGCTGCTGCTTCCACTCTTGTGTGGTCAGGTGCATTCCACATGCCTGGTGCTTTCCCAGCCCACAGATCTGTCCCGTCGATCCTGCAGACTCTCCTCTGCTGGAAATCTGCCACACCTGGTCTCCTAGTGACTTCCACCTCTCTCAAATCTGCTCAGATCCACCTTTTTTAGAGGTATCTGACAGAATTTGTAAGAGAGCTCTGGTAAATCCCTGTTTTCACTCCACCATCTTGGCTCTGCCCTTTTCTTTGCTCTTTAGAGCACATTATTCCATTCCATTCTGTGGTTTCTGGTGGGTGAAGAATAGTCTTATGCTATTTAAATTTCTTTTCCTTTGTATTTGAAGGTCTTTCTCTTGCTTATTTGTAGAATTTATTGTTATTGGAATTATTAAATGTAACCATTGTGACTTTTTGTAATGGAAAGTAAAGTGGGACTTTTTGTTGTCTTTTGTTTTGGAGTGCTTCTCAGCACTAAGGCCATCAAGTGCCTTTGAGTCTTTCCTTTGTTTCAATCAAGAGTCTTTGAGTGAATCAGGAGTCTTTGATGACCTGCTTATACCATGGAAGGCCTAGGTCACATGGGTTTGAGTCCCCTGGTTGTGATGCCCTCTGACCCTGAAGAAGCACATATATGTACTCTGAGGTTAGCATTTTGCTTGGGGCTCACTCACTGGAAGAGTGTCATGTAATTTGACCAGATGAGACTCTCTGGGTTAAGGAGCCCCCACAGCTTTGAAAAACCCAGATATTGGTGCTTTTCTCTCTGGTAACTCTGTATGTAATGTCTTAGACAGATGGCTAGAAGCGTGTTTGCTAACTTGTGTTTACTTTCTCTGTTTATATAATTTCTGCTTGTAATTTCTGTTTGTATTTGCTCTGAAGTTCAGGGTGCTGGCTTTTCCCCCTGAACTAAGTGAATGATATATGTATGTTTGATTAAAGTAAGATTGTTGACCCCTTAAAGTTGCTTTCCTTAGAAAAGCAGATCAAAGAACTTGTGTTGGCAGCCCTCTGTGTGCTGGTTGTGGTTTGTCTTACACAGCCACAGTAGTTGCTGGCCAGATTGTTGTTACACCACTCTACTAGTCTTCCCAAGAAAACCCCAAATGGAGACCTGAAGAGGTGGATATGACTGAAACAGCTGATCAATAACAACAGCAACAATTTTCAGGGAGTTTGTTTCTTGGGCAAGGTTTTGTACCTCTTGTTCCAAATTGTGAATTCCTTTTCCAATTCTTCCTTCCATAATTCTCCTTTCTTTCCAATTTTCTCCCTGTACTTTCATTTTATTTATAAAAAAAATTTTTTAAAAACTCTTTTAAAGCTCTTGCTTCATCTGTTTCAGGAATTTTAGTTGAATTTGTGTCCAAACTATATTTTTCTTTGAGACTCTGTTTGTAGATGTTTTAGAATCATTCTTTTTTTTCTGAGTTTATATCTATAAAGTCCTTGTCACTATAATAGCTTTTTATGGTAGAATTCTTCTTTTGTTTCCTCGGTCAGGTTTCTGAATTTGTACTTTGTATTAGATTCAGACTTCTGGAGGGAAGGACTGGGCTGGTTCTGTTGTTTTCTTGGGGGTATTGAATACTGTAGCATTCCAGGATCTTAGGGAGAACTCAGGTTGTTAACCTGCAAACTTCATTTTTCTCAAAGTAGTGTGATTCAAGGAAAAGTCTGTTTGCTGGTACCTCCCCTACCTCACCCCTACTCCACCCTCTCTGAGCTCTGCAAGTTCTTAAGCCAGGTTTGGGTCTGAGGAATAAAAGACTGCTCCTAGACTCAGCCACTACCTAAGCTAAAGAGCTCTGCTGACAGAACTGCAGACTCCCTTTTAGTCTAGGATCTATGCCCTGGTTATTCCTCTGAAGTTTTCATATTGGGCTAGAGGCTCAGTGAGAACCTGCTTCACTACTGGAGTCCAAATCACACTACTTCTTCTTGCTCCTGAATTTGCTTCTCAGAGAGGATTCTGCGATGGTGACAGAGTAGGTCAGAAAAGTCCAGATTCTCCAAATTTACTTCACAAACAACAACAAAAATAACCAGAACATCCCCTCAGAGTGAATGTAAAGCTGCAGAAAAAAAAAAAAGTCATGGTAAAGCAGTTTTCCTTCTAAGACAGCTTGAAAGGCCTCAGGAGAGACTCTACCTCCAAGGGCAATGATTTGGCCTGAATGAAGTGCAAATACCTCCAGGGGGACTCCAATGAACCAACAAACAAAAAGCCCTGAGGGCACTTGGAGGCAGCCTCAGCCTCAGGAATTTTCACTTCTGGGCAGTGTGGAGGTCAGATGGCTAAGTAGGGGAGGATTGAAGGACCCTCCATTGTCACAGCATGGCAGGCCCAGCTTTGCTGACCAGATGTGGTCTGCAGCTGAGGCCATGGGTGAGAAGGAGCTAGTATACTCCTGGTGAATGTGGTGGCAGATGAGCATGGACCCTACTGGCTATGGGCACTTGCAGGAGAACTGAGTCCCTAGCTTCAGTTCTGGGGCAAAGAGGAGAGCTGAAGCTTGCAGCGAAGGGAGGGACCACAGGGAATAAGAGCATTTGTGGGTCAGTGTGCCTGGGTGTGCTGGCTTTGATTTAGGAGTAGAGGAGTACCCAAGGTTGGCCCTGGGAGAGAGCTCAGAAAATAACAGTAAGAAGGACCAGGGGTGTGGGACACCATCTTTCACATGTTGGGACTAGAACCTGCTTATAATAATAAGCTGCTAAAAATAAAATAAAATAAAAATGAGTAAGCAAAGGAGAAAGAACCCAACCATAGATAGTTATGGGGATAGAGAAGATCTGGGTTCATATTCAGAGGAAGACAGTGGAGCTAAAAAAGCCACTCCTTTTTCAAAGAGAAATGTCAAATGGTCACAAGCCCAAAAAGAGTTCTTAGAACAACTTAAAAAAGACTTCAAAAATAAAATGAGAGATTGAGGAAAAAATTAGGTAAAAAATAAGAATAATGCAAGAAAATCAAGAAAATTATGAAAAGAAAGTCAACCACCTGGAAAAAGAGAATCAGAAACTTAAGAAAACAACTCCTCAAAAACTAGAATTGGGCAAGGGGAAGCTAATGACATTATATCAAGAAATAATAGAACAAAATCCAAAGAATGAAAAAGTAAAAGAGAATGTAAAACATCATTAGAAAAACAACTAATCTGAAGAACAGATCAAGGAGAGACAATATAAGAATTGCTGGATTACCAGAAAGTTACAATAAAAAAGGATCTTGATACAATGTTACAAAAAATAATTAAGGAAAATTGCCCTGAAGTTCTAGAGCAAGAAGGTAAAGCAGAAATAGAAAAAAAAATCCACTGATTACCACCTGAAAGCATTTCCAGAGGAAAACTTACAGGGATATCATAGCCAAATTTCAAAGTTCCCAGATTAAGGACAAAATATAGGAAATATTAAGGAATATAGGAAAATATTAAGGAGCAACAAGAAAATAACAATTTCAATATTGCAGAACTTTAATCAGGATCACACAAAACCTAACAGCTTCTACTCTGAAGGACTGTAGGTCTTAGAACACTATATTTCAAAGGGAAAAAAAGGGTTGTGATCAAGAGTATCTCACCCAGCAAAGTCAAGTATGATCCTAAATGAAAAAAAAATGTATATTTAAAAAACTGAAAGACTTTCAGATGTTTGTGACAAAAAAGTTAAGAACTTAATGGAAAGTTTGACATATAAGATTCAAGAGAAATACAAGATAAACATTAAAGACCAATTATATATAAGGGACTCAATAAGGTCAAACTGTTCACTTCTTCTGTGTGAAAATGTTATGAGTTATGTTATGACTATCATCATTATGCGGGTGCTTTGAAAGAAAGACTGCGGCTGAGCTGAATATGAAGGGGGTAAATCTAAAAATTAAAACTGGGTAGAGAGAAGTAAAAAGGAGCAACTATCTCATACAAATGAGGCATGAAAGGAAGAACTGATTCAGAAGAAGCAAGAAGGCTGGTAGTGCTGGAACCTTACTCTCATTGGAAATGGGTTAAAGAGAGAATAACATACATCTAAAAATGTATAAAAGTCTTCTAAATTTAGAAAGAAATAAGAGAGTGAGAAGGTAGGATAATGGAAAGACTTTTAGAAGAGTATATAAATTAAGAATTAGGAGAGTAGGAGAAGATAAAGGAGGGAGTCTTAGAGGTTTAGGTAGATTAAAGTGGATGGGGGGTGGAGAGAGGATATAAGGGAAGGACTCTTAGAAGGTGGATAGATGTAACAACAATGTGGTTGGCAGCAGCTATTGCGGTGTAAGACCCAACAAAACTAGCAACAAGAGCTGCTAGCACAGATTCTTTTGATCTGCTTTACTAAGGAAAATAACTTTAAGGGGTTAACAATCTCATTTTAATCAAACATACATATATATACATATACATACATACATACATATATACGTATATATATACATACATATATGCATATATATATACCTATATATGTATATACATGCACACATGCACGCGCACACACACACACACGCATATATATATATATATATATATATATATATATATGAGACACTCAGTTCAGGAGGAAAAGCCAGCAGAGCAAAAACAAATGGAAATTACAAACATCAACAGACAGAACTTGTCTGATTCAAATCACAATTCATAGTTACCAGGGAAGCATCTATATCTGGGTTTACAAGCCAGGGGGCTCTTAACAATGACTGCCCAGAGTCTCTTCTCCACTCTCCCAGTGAGTGAGAGCCCCAATGGAAAAATGCCAACCTCTGAGTTTATATACCCTGTTCAGGGTCAAAGGGCATCTCAACATGTGACTCAAACCCATGTGACCTAAAAGCTTTTGGCATCACAAGCATGTGACTCAAACCCTATTTGAACTAGGCTTTCCCTTGAGGCAAGCAAGTCATCAAAGACTCCTGATTTAATGAAAGAAACAAAGGCTGGACTCATCAAGGGCACCTGATTAAATAAGTGCTCCAAAAGAGAAAGCAGTAAAAAGGTCCCACCTTAATTAATATTATGGCAGATTAAGGAATAGGAGGGCAAGGTAGTAGGTAGAAGTAAGTTAGGACAGTGAGGAAGGAATAGGGTAAATAGGGCAAGAAGGATAGTGATGAAAAATAGAATGGGAAGAAATAAAGAATGAGTAGTTGTAACTTTTTAAATATGAATGGGATGAATGTTATCCGTGAAATAAAAATGGATAGCAGCATGAATTAAAAATCTGAATTCAACCATGTTGTTTACAGGAAGCATAGTAAAAATGAGAGAGACACATAGAGTTAATTAAAATAAAAGGCTAGAGTAGAATTTATTATGTAAAAAATGCAGGGGCAGCAATTATGATCTCCGACAAAGTTAAAGCTAAACTAGATTTAATTAAAAGAGGAAAACTACACTATTTGTTGCCAATATTACTTAATAATGTTTTAGATCATTTAAAATAACTATAGATAGTATAAAATACCTGATTATCTATCTGCCAAAACAGACACACGAACTACATGAACATAAATATAAAATGCTCTTTTTAAGAGTGACGTCAGATTTTAAATAATTGTAGAAGTATTAAGTGTTCATGGGTAGGCAAAGACAATATAATAAAAATGACAGTTTTACCTAGTAGTCTATTTATTCAATGCCATCCAAATTAAATTACTAAAAAATTATTTTACTGAGCTAGAAAAAATAATAATTCATTTGGAAGAACAAAAGGTCAAGAATTTCAAAGAAACTAATGAAAAAAAATATAAAGGAAGGAAATTCATGAGTCCCAGACCTTAAACTGTGTTATAAATATCAAAACTGTCTGATACTGGCTGAGAAATAGAAAGGCAGATCAGTAGAAGATAGTAGACGTACAATACATAGTAGTAAAGAACTACTGTAACCTTGAAAGACTTAAGTTTTTGGGATAAGAATTCACTGGTAAAAATTGTTTGGAAACTTGGAAAGCAAAAACAGTCTAGCAGAAATTGGGCATAGACCAATGTATTATGTACCAAGATAAGGTCAAAATGGATATATGGCCTAGATATAAAGTGAGATATCACTATTATCTATCAGACTCATGAACAGGAGAATAATATATAAAGAAACAAGAGATAGCATTGTAAGGTATAATATGTATAATTCTAATTATGTTAAATTAAAAAGTCCTTGTACAAATAAAACCAGTGTAATAAAGATTAGAAGGAAAGCAGAAAATCAGGAGAAAAAAACTTTCATACACAGTCTATAAGATAAAAGTTTCATTTCTCAAATATATAAAATACTTTGTCAAATTTATAAAAAGTACAAGGCATACCTCACTTGGTAAATGGTCAAATTATATGGATAGGCAATTTTTTATGAAGAAATCAAAACTACATATAGTCATATGAAAAATGCTCTAAATCACTATTGATTAAAGAAATGCAAATTAAAACAATTTTGAGATATCATCCTATACCTATCAGATTGTCTGAAATGATAGATGCCCTTCGATTCGGGAATGGTTAAACAATTTGTGGTATATAATTGTGATGGAATACTACTGTGATATAACAAATGAGCTGGTTTATTTTATTAAAACATGGAAAGAGTTGGACCTATGAAGGAAGATGCTATCCAGGTTGTGAGTAACATTTGTTTTTGAAGAGGACCATGGCATCAGGGAAATGATAACATGAGTTGCAGTTGACTTTGGATTTGAGTGAGGGAGGGCTATGCAAGGTCACCAGCCTCACTTTCTCCTCCAGAGCCATCTGGATCCAGTGACCAGAAATTCATCAGGATGACTGGAGACGACCCAGGATGCAATGTGAGGCCCTGGCCCTTTCAAGCTAAGGCCTTTTTGTGTACTCACTTAGAGTGAGGTAACACCCATTCAGTGAATAGGCCTCTTTAGGAAGTAAGTGAAGGGATGGCCCCTTTAATTAGAAAAAAAATCAAACTGGGAGCTGAAGACCCTCAGGGTTGCTATTCCAAAGAGAAACAGTTACCACTGACATTCACTCTAAGCCAGGAGGCCCCAAAATACAGCCATTAAGTAGAGCTTGGGCAGGGACCTATTGTGGTCTAATCAGTGAGCTTCAGGGTAAACTGGGTTTAAAGTTTTGTGAAAGAAGAAAGAGAGAGGGGGAGAGAGAGGGGAGGGGAAGAGAGAGTGGAGGGGAAGAGAGAGAGAGAGAGAGAGGGAGAGAGAGAGAGAGAGAGAAAGAAAGGAGAGAGAAATCTAGCCAGTACTTCAAGAGAAAGAACTGAAAAATAGAACTGTGTATAGTTTGGTCTTACATATATATATATGTATATGTGTATATACACACACACACATGCATATGTATATATATACACACATACACATAAATATATTATACTGGATGATAAATCATTATATATATATGTGTGTGTATACGTGTATATATATATGTGTGTGTGTGTGTGTGTGTGTGTATATATATATATGTGTGTGTGTATAAGATCCTCCATATTATAGTGTAAGCCCAGCACATATGCATCAGTTTATCCTCTGCATGAGCTCTCTCACCCTTTAACAAACCTTTGGACTCTCCTGCTTGGAGACATGGCAAGCCCTGAACAAAGAGCGATAAACCTTCCTGAGAAACTGCCTTCTAAGAACCTAGCCAGTTCTTAAGAATGAAATGTCTTTTGAGACCCCCATGAGTGGGGTGGCTCCCCTCTCTGGCGGGAAATATCCGGGACAGTTAGCAGTGAGCTTTCTTTGTTCAGGGTCCTATATAAGTCGCCATGTGGGTGAGTCACATTGGAATCTCACCCAAGGAGAGGTCATTCTGCCTGGGATTTTTCCTGTTCAGGACTGTGAGGAGCTGTGAATTGGGATTCCCCAGGTTTGAAGAAACCTCAGGTGTAGGCGTTCTCCTGAATGGTGAAGTTTTTATGTTGTTTGTGTCTTTGTCGTTGTCACTGTGTTAACTGTGTTATTAGGAATTGTTGATTAATGTTGTTGTAGGTCTAATATAGCATTTCCCCATCTTTTAATAAAAGCATTATTCCTTTGGGAGTGTGTCTTATTACAGGTGTGAATCTGAACCTAACTAAGCTTAATTGAACATATATATATATGTATATATATACATACATACATGCATATATATATATATGTAGCCATCTATGTGTATTTCTGTAATATATATATGAGTGTGAGTATATATATGTATGTATGTATGTATACACACATATTCATGTTTAATTGATACCTTCCCTAGGGCAGGGAGGAGAGGGAAGGAGGAAGAAAAAAATAAAATGTGTATAGCAGAGAACAAAAGAAAACTTGGAAGCACAGAAAAGCTGGATAGCTTTGAAAACAATGAGCAGTGTTCATTACATAGGTTTTTTTTAAGGGTAGCTTAGTGGGTTTTTTCGTTTTTTATTAATTTTTTTCAGTTTGCCACACTCAGTTCTACAAGTTTTTGAGTTCCAGATTTTCTTCCCCCTTCTCTCCTCCCCCTCAAAGATGGCATGAAATCTGATATAAGTGCTACATATACCTTCACATTAAACTTATTTTCCCAGTAATCAAGTTGTAAACAAGAATTATAACCAATGAAATGAACCATGAGAAAGATGTAACAAAACCAAAAATAAAATAAAAAAAGAGAGCCAATAGTTTTCTTCAATCTGCATTCAGATTCTGTAATTCTTTCTCTGGATGTGGATAGCCTTTTCCATCATGAGTCTTTTGGAGCTGTCTTAGAACCTTGCGTTGCTGAGAAAAGCCAAGTCTATCAAAGTTAGTCATCACAGAAGCAATGTGTCTGTGGTCGTGTACAATGTTCTTCTGGTTCTTCTCCCTTTACTCATCATCAGATCATATAAGACTCTCCAGGTTCTTATGAAGTCCATCTCCTCCTCATTAACATTCATATACCACAATTTGTTTAGCCATTCCCCAATTGCTGGGCATCCCCTTGATTTCCAGTTCTTTGCCACCACAAAAAGAGCTGCTATAAATATTTTTGTACATGCAGGTTCTTTTTCCTCTTGTATGATCTCTTTGGGATACAGCCCTAGAAGTGATATTGCTGAGACAAAGGGTATGCACATTTTTATAGCCCTTTGGGCATAGTTCCAAATTGCTCTGCTGAATGGTTGGATCAGTTCACAACTCCACCAGCAATGCAATAGTGTTCCAATTTTCCCACATCTTCTCCAGCATTTATCATTTTCCTGTTTTGACATGTTAGCCAAGGACAGATGTGGCACCTGCGAGTTGTTTTGATTTGCATTTCTCTAATCAATAGTGATTTAGAGCATTTTTTCACATGACTACAGATAGTTTTAATTTCTTCCTCTGAAAACTGCCTGTTAGTATCCTTTGCCCATTTATCAATTGGGGAATGACTTATATTCTTTTATTTTTTGGAGGGGGGAAGACAGGGCAATTGGGGTTAAGTGACTTGCCCAAGATTGCACAGCTAGTAAGTGTGTCAAGTATCTGAGGCCACATTTGTATTCAGGTCCTGTGACTCTAGGGCCTGTGCTCTACTCACTGCACCACCTAGGTGCCCCAACTTATACTCTTATGAATTTGACTCAGTTCCCTGTATATTTTAGAGATGAGGTCTTTGTCGGAGACACTGGTTGTGAAAATTCTTTCCCAATTTTCTGTTTCTCTCCTAATCTTGGTTGCATTGGTTTTGTTTGTACAAAAACTTTTCAATTTAACATAATCAAAATCATCCATTTTGCATTACATAATGCTCTCTATTTCTTGTTTAGTCATAAATTTTTCCTTTCTCTATAAGTCTGACAAGAAAACTATTCCCTTCTCTCCCAAATTGCTCATAGTATCAGCCTTCATATCTAAGTTGTGAACCCATTTTGACTTTATTTGGGTGTATGGAGTAAGATATTGGCCCGATTTCTGCCATATCATTTTCCAGTTTTCCCAGCAGTTGTTGTGAAATAGTAAGTTTTTATTTCAGAAGCTGGACTCTTTGGGTTTATTGAAGAGAAGATCGCTATACTCATTGACTACTGTGTCTTGTGTACCTAACCTATTCCACTGATCCACCACTCTATTTCTTAGCAAGTACCAAAGAGTTTTGATGACTGCTGCTTTATAGTACAATTTAATATCTGGTATGGCTAGGCTACCTTCCCTAGCATTTCTTTTCATTAATTCCCGTGATATTCTGTATCTTTTTTTCTTCCAGATGAATTTTGTTATTATTTTATCTAGCTCTATAAAATAATATTTTGGTAGTTTGATTGGTATGGTACTAAATAAGTAAATTAATTTAGGTAAAATTGTCATTTTTATTATATTAGCTTGGCCTAACCATGAGTAACTGTTTTTCCATTTATTTAGATCTGACTTTATTTGTGTGAGAAGTGTTTTGTAATTGTGTTCATATAATTCCTGGGTTTGTCTTGGCAGGTAGACTTCCAAATATTTTATAGTGTCTACAGTAACTTTAAATGGAATTTCTCTTTCTATCTCTTGCTGTTGGACTTTGTTAGTAATGTATAGGAATGCTGATGAGTTATATGGGTTTATTGTATATTCTGCAACTTTGCTAAAGTTGTTTATTATTTCAAGTAATTTTTTATTTTATTCTCTAGGATTCTCTAAATAAATCATCATATCATCTGCAAAGAGTGATAACAGTTTCTTCTTTGCTTATTCTGATTCTCTCAATTTCTTTTTCTTCTCTTATTGCTAAAGCTAACATTTCTAGTACCAAATTGAATAATAGGGGTGATAATGGACATACTTGTTTCACCCCCAATCTTATTAGAAAGTTATATTCCCTTTTAGTATTTAGGTATTTGGAGGTGTTTGGGGGAGAGCTCAAGCAAGTACCTGCTCTTACTCTCCCATCTTGGCCTGGAAGTAGCCTTGGGGAGCAAGAAGTCGTCTACCTTTCCCTGTTGGACTAGTGTGTTGTGGGGTGTTACTGAAGGTACAGACATTGATGGGAAGAATGAAGAGGGATCCAGTGATTTCTGGGGGAATCCAGGTATTAGTGAGGGCAAGTACTGGAAAGCAACATAAAAGAAGTAAATCTGGGACAAAGAGGAATTTGTTTTCTTTGGAATGAGAATTCTAGAGTACACAGTGGAAGTCATAGTGAATGGGCAGCCAGCATATAAAATAGATGGCATAAGGTTGACAAGGGTGACCTAAGAGCCTGGGAGTATAGAATTGCAGATATTTTGTTCTGAAGTGGTCAGTAATTGAATATCATTGGAATGGGGGTGTGGGGGGTTTTCAGGAGGACTAGCAGCTCTGGTGTGAGGCCTGCTTGAGGCCTTTTCGGGGCTACTCATCTACTTTGGTGTCCACTTGATTCACCGGACTCTTACCTGTGGCTCTAAGAAGCTGTAGCATGCACAGCAACCACATCCCAGTAAACCTTCTCAGTAGATGGGCTAAACCAGGTTGAGGGTTTTTGACATTTAGGAAGTGACCAGCTGATTCTTTCTGGTTTTAATTGGTTCTAATAGATCTGTGTAGTTTTAGGGTTTCTTGCATAAGGGACTTTTAAATTCCTAGCTTGACTATCATGGACTGCACTTACCAGAAACCTCAAACCTATTGGTGAGTTAGGGGGATGTTTACCCCAAGCATGTGAAGACTTTCCCCAGTGGAATGGGCAGATGAGAACATTTTGTTCCAATGGCCATGAAGCAGCTGAAGTAGGTGCTGTGGAGTGTTTGTTTCAGGCATCCAAAACGCTAAGATCCTCCACTGCATTCTGGGCCATCATTCGTCATCTTGATTTGTTCCCTGCCATGGGACTTTTCTGACTCAGGAAAAGAGAATGAGGCTGTTGACTTTGTGCAACTCATCTCACTTAAATCCAATTCACATGTAAGTCAAAATATCACCCTGTGATGTCATTGGTCCTCTTTGAAAATGAAGGACAAACAACATTATAGGATAGGAAAAGAAGCAAGTGGTGTTGGATTATAAATACAGGAGTAATAGTGTCTGACTGATGAATCATAATTCTCCAAGTTTCCAGGGAGTATTGTTTCTGGGCAAGCCCCAAGAAATAGGGCTTTGGTTAACCTATATTCTCCTACTTGGGACTGGCTGGCTGGAATTGGGCAGCAGGCAATGTATCAGTTGGTCTCCCTGGCCACAAATTGAATAGAAGCTGTTGATCTACCTTGGTAGAGGAAGTTTCCTACAATGAAAAAATCACAGAACCTACTATTCTATTAAAGGTATACTTCTCTGTCCCTCACCTTCCCCAGTAGGATTATACTCAGTTTTATAGGACATTTTATTTTTGATTATTAGATTCCCACTCTCCCTCCCTCCCTGTTCCATCCCCTTTTGGAATATGGAAGGTTTTCTCTCCTTTAAAATAGTTGCAGTCTTTTATCATCCTTATTCTAATTTCTTGGTACTTGAATACTTTTTTTCTGGCCACTTGTGATATTTTTTATTTAACATAGAATCTCTGAATTTTGACTTTGACATTTAGGAAGTGACCAGCTGATTCTTTCTGGTTTTAATTGGTTCTAATAGATCTGGGTAGTTTTAGGGTTTCTTGCATAAGGGACTTTTAAATTCCTAGCTTGACTATCATGGACTGCACTTACCAGAAGCCCCTTTTGGCACTAAGTGCTCTGTCCTTTCTCCCCCATCTTAGAAAAACTCTGGATTATTTAGAATACCATTAATCCTTGGCTTGCTTTGGGTATTATTAAATCCTTCCTGGAAAGGATACTAGACACTATGAGAATTGTGACTGTGGAGATGGCCTTCATATCTCAGTTCCTTCTATTCTGGAAATGGAAAATATTGATTTATCTTATGTTCTGTCTGATTCGTATCTTTGACCTGTTTTTCAGTCTAATGAGCTTGTCATCTTTGTAGTGCAGTGGAAAGCACAGTGAATTTAAAGATTAAATCAGTTACCTAAGTTAAGTCTAGCTTTTGGATTTAATCTTAAATAGTTTAAGTCTAGCTAAATGACGTAAGACACCTAATCTTCTCTGATCCCATTTCCTCGGCTGTAAAAAAGCAACAATTATAACCACTCTACCAATGCTTTACAAAGTTGTTGAGAACATCATAAAAGATAATGTATATGACAATGATTTCTAAAATCTAAAACTGCATATTGATTAAGATTTTATTATTATTTCTCATTCAGGGTATTTCGTTGAAGGTTTCCTGGCTGTACAGCATGCTGTGGATAAAGCCATAATACAGTACCATAGAAGAAATACTGTGAAAGACAAGTCTAATATCACTCCTCTTGTTTTTGTAAAGAGATTTCCACTCCCATCTATGATTATTGATGACTTCTACAATATTCTCCACTTAATTTTTCCCTTTTCAATTTTATTAGTTTTCTCTACTACTGTAATCAATGCAGTCCATTCTGTTGTGTCAGAAAAGCAAAACAATTCCAAGGTAAACCATTTGTGCTTGGATTTAAAACCCTTTTAGATTTTAATTCTTCTGGGGTGTTGGAGACAGAATCTAAAATTTGGAGAGAACTTCACAGGCCATCTAATCCACTTCATACCTACAATCCCTGAGAATGCCTACAATATCCCTAACAAGTGTCATACACCTTCTGCTTGAAAAACTACAGTAGATTGTCACTCTTATCTTCCCTGCCCACTTTAGCATAGTTCTAATTGTCAGAAAGTTTTCCTTGTATTAAACCAAAATCTGACCTTTGCAGCTTCCACCTATTGCTCCTACTTCTATTATCTGGGGCCAAACAGAGCAAATTTAATTTGTCTTTCAAAAGCCTTTGGAAAATTTGAATAATTTTCTTCTTAAGTCTTTTTCTTCTCTAGTTTAAATGTACCCAGTTCCCTCAATCAACTCTTGCATGCATATTATTTAGTCCTTTTATCATCTTTGTTACCCTCTCCTAGACACTCTCCAACTTGTCTGTCTTTCATAAAGGGACCACAGACCATATATGCAGGAGCTGTTGTTTAGCTTCATCCCTTCATTTTGACATTGATTTTTTGAACCTAATTTAGAATTTTATATTTATTAAATTTGACCTTATTTGATTTAGCTTTTGTTCTGAGATGAAAAGAAATAAAGGATTTTTAAGATTCTGACTCTGTTAACCAAATATTAGTTTTTCTTCTTGGCTTTATGTCATCTATGACTTTGTCCAAATAGTTGATAAAAGTACTGAAGAGCTCAGGACCAAATATAGACCACTGGGGCATTGCACTAGAGACTTTGACATTGGCCCATTAAAATGATTACTCTTTTGGTTTGATCATTCAACAAATTCTACAAGAATTGCCTGAAAAACTTGTTTTGCAAAGGCCAAAGTATGCTATGTTTATTGAATTCCTTGATCTACTTTTATTCTGTCAAGAAGGGAAATAGATTAATTTATCTTCATTATCTTCATTGGTGTGACTTGTTCACTTAGAAGAGCTTAATGTCACCTGAAAACTATGAGATTTTACTGTGGGCTCCATTACTCAGACAATTTATGGAAATATGTTATATGGACCAATTGTAGCACTGATCCCCAGGGAAATGTCATTATTTATAGTTATCCTTTCAGAAAATTACCCATTTATCCCAACTTTTTCTCTAAATAAAGCAACCCTCTTAATACACTGGCAGCTTTTTTTTTCATTCATCTGTTGAATAGAGAGGGCTTTCCTTACCAAACTCAAAGTATGCAAAGAACCAAAAGCCATTATGTTTTATAATCTAAATAATAACTCCAATAACCAAAGACCCACAGAAGTATATATATGTATAGACATTAAAAATACTATAGCATAATAAAATATATAGTATAACATATTGCTTTCTCATATGGCCAACATTTTCATCCTATCTGTTGGCCTTGCAAGTTATTACTACAACATGATTAAACAGCCTGTACCAGATGATGTTTGTTACAGTTTGAAACATCAGGTATTTTCATTGTGAATAATATCAAAAGAATCTTTATGGTTTTATTTCTCTTTGAGCTTTGATGTTTAGTATTTTTTAATAATTAGCAGTTGGAGGTAAAACTGGGCTCTATAGATATGCATATTTCCCGAGGATAAGATGTAACAGATAATGAAAGGAACCTTCAGTTCAGTCCTGCAGAGTTGTATTTAACAGTTTACTATGTCATGAGACTAAAATGCTTGGTCATGTACTATTTGTTTGGTTTTTCTGGTTCCTAACAGGAATATCTTCGCATTATGGGACTTAGTAATTTTTTGCTCTGGAGTTCTTATTTTTTTGTATTCTTCATGCATTTTCTTCTCATTGTCCTTTTCCTGATTGTGCTCCTCTTTGCCAAGGCAAGTGTCCGGTTGTGTATGTCTGGTTGTGTGTGTGTGTGTATGTGTGTGTGTGTGTGTATGTTTTAACTTGGTTGATGTTGGTGCAGAGAAGACATTTTATTGTTGAAGAAATGTTCCACAATCAAACACCAAACCCAAGATGTAATATAAAGCAATTGTTGCATTGTCAGGGTAGTGATGGTATACCTAAGCAAGCATTTACCTCTGTAAGATACCAGGAGAAAAGAAGACATGGAAGATAATACAGAAGTTACACTTTTCCTAACCCTACCTTAGCCAGGTTTTGCAATTGAGTGGGTTGATGCAAGAGTGTAATAAAGGAACTGTTGGGAGAGAAGCCTGATGTAAGTAAGTTCTACTGAGATTATTGGGTGAATGAAGCTCTGAGACTGATCAGAAGTATGTACTTAGTCTCTTAGGAATTATTCCTTCTATTTATAGAGACCAGGAAGACCCCTTGCCCTTCCCCAAGGGGTGAGCTGTTTAGTTTACATTCCCTTTATCTGAACTTTAGTCAGTGGATAGGTTAGGTTAATTGCTTTTGTAGTATTGCAGTGTTTAAGAACATGATCTATTTCTTCCCCATTTCTCCTTTGTTTTCCTTTGACAACATTTTTGGTGTAACTGAATGAATTTATTGGATGTTTTGTGGTAGATTGTACACCTGCCAGTAATCCGCTACAGTGATATGTCTTTGGTGTTTGTCTTTCTGATGTGTTTCGCCATTGTTTCCATAATCTTCAGCTTCATGCTCAGCACATTCTTCAGCAAAAGTGAGTCTAGGGGCCATTCTATGTCAAATCATCAGGGATTATTTTCATTTTTATCTTTGTAGCTTCAGTGCCTCATGTACAGTGGGCACTTAATAAATGTTTGTTGAATTGGATTTTATGAAGATACAGTGGGAACATGTTTTAGTGCTCCCTCTTCAGGTAGCATTATCAGGTACTATATTTTCTATTCATGAGAATATGAGAAGATTTAGGTAGACATTTGAGAACCAAGTTCCTATTCTTAATACCTTTTAGTTAAATATGCTAGCTATTTTTTGATAAAGGCTGTTTTAATTAATAATGCATTTTTGTTTCCAGACTTAACTTGTGATTGTTATTTACAATCATTGAGTGGCTTGATATAATCCCTCTTGATGTACATATAGAAAGATATTCAATTAAGAACTGAATTCCTGCTGAATGCAGAGTATTTCATTAGGTAATATGGGGAAATACAAGAACGATGTGTCTCCTTCCTTGCTTTCAAAGTTTGTGCTCTTGTTGGGAGAGATAGAGTGTCTGTGAGCACATAGAGCAACAGCTATGCAATCTTTATTAATATAACATTTAAAGAAGTGACAGTTTTTCTTGCTCAGTCATTTTTCAGTTATAACCGACTTTTCAGGACCCCATTTGGAGTTTTCTTGGCAAAGATACTGGAGTGAGTTGCCTTTTCCTTCTCCAGCTCAACTGAGGCAAACAGGGTTTTATTGACTTGCCCACAGTCACATAGCTAAAAAGTGTCTCAGGCCAGATTTGAATTCAGAAAGATGAGTCTTCATAATTCCAAGCCCAGTGCTCTATGTACTGTGCCCCTTAGCTGCCCCTAAATGAATTATTTAGATCTGCCTTTATTTGTGTGAAATGTTTTGTAATTGTGTTCATATAGTTCCTGGGTTTGTCTTGGCAGGTAGACTCTCAAATATTTCATGTTATTATTGTTAATAATAATAGTTACATCAAAGTCTGGCCCATTTCCAAGATGGGGGATGGGCAACAACAAAGTAGTACCTTTAAGTACAAAAATATTTATAGCAGCTATTTTTGAAGTAGCAAAGAAATGAAAACTAAAGGTGTGGCTCTCAACTGAGAAGTGGCTGAACAAATTATGGTAGGTAAACGCAATTGCATTGTACTCTTAGAAATGATAAAGGGAAGGGTTTCAGAAAAAACCTGGGAAACTTTGTATGAACTGATGTAGAGTAATTGAGCAGAACCAGGAGAGTGATTTATACAATGACAACATTTTTAAAGACAAATAACTTTGAAAGACTTAAGAACTCATGTTGACACTGTGATCAACCATGATTCCCAAGGACCAATGATGCATTTACCCACCCTCTGACAGAAAGGTGAGGGATTTAGGGTGCAGAATGGGGTGGATTTTTTTTCGGCCTGGCCATTGTAGGAATTTATTTTGTGTTTTTTTTTTTCAGTTTTTTTAAATTGTGGGGAGTAGGATGGAAGGGAGAAAACATTGAGTTGAAAAAAAATTTTAATGTAGTTGGGACTGCAATTCCTAAAAGCCCATTTGAATCTGACAGTATGAATCTAACTAGCATATCAATTATACCACTGTGAGTGATTTTTTTAAAAGGTGACATTTGATATCATAAATGAATATACTTTCTTTCAGTATTTGATCTACCTATGCTTTTATTGCTTGCCTGAAAAAGAAAAAAAAAATATGATAGCCTGCGTATCCTGTAAGGAGAATGGGGAATGGCTCAACCCTGAAATGTGACCATTTCTTTTCTGGAAAATAAGAGGGCCCCTTCATTAGTGATATAGTGTAATATAATAATAGTAATAATATATATGTATATAATGTAAAGATACAAAGTGTTCTTCTAGGCTAGGTTCTTTGTGAATATTTAAATGGGACCAGAACAGATTGCTGCAGTTATGTGGTGAATGCACCTAAGCTGCTAGTGTGCTGCTTCTTAGAATGGTCAAACAAAGCTATAGATAAGTAAATTTATGATATTTGTACAAACATAAAAATCCACCAAGTGAAGAGCCTTATCATGGATGTGGATTACAAAATGAATGTTTTGTATATGTTAGACATGACCCATTTTTTGGATATCCTCCCTGAATAAAACTGCTAACTGAAAAACCCTAGGTGGTTGGCTAGCACCAGTTTGTAATTTTAGATCCTAAATGGCTAGAGGCTTTAAGCAAAGCTATACTTTTAATGTATTATCAGTATATCTCATTAATGATCAACATAAAACTGTACTTATAAAGACACAAAGCCAAAGGAGAGTACCCTTTTCCCAAAAGGAGTTCAAGCTCTAGGCACACATGGATGGGGTTCAATATTTGGTAGAGCCTGATCCCAAATGAACCCAAATAGAGAAGTGTTTGTGTGTGTGTGTGTGTGTGTGTGTGTGTGTGTGTGTGTGTGTTTAAAATCAACTCTGGCTTATTTGCTTCCATTCTTGCAGTTCTGGGGAAATTCTCTTAAACAGAGCTTTGGAATGGTTCATGTCAAGGATCTCCTCCAAAGAGGGTTTAGCAGAGTCCCTTTTAGAATGATACTTAATTTACAGAATAGTGCACATTGGGTAAGAGGGTAGCTATATAGTTCTTTCTTTACAAAGAAACACTTAAATCACAGAGGACTTGTGGGTATGCATTGATGAATATTTAAAACATAAAACAGTAGTCTTTAGATAAACCATACAGGAATCTGTAAACAAAAAATGCAGAATCCTCAAAGAATTCACAAAAGCCCATTAGCTCTATTATACTCTTGTGAGAGGTAGGAGAGACTCCAGAACACTTGTAGGATTGCTGTAGGCATTTCACTTTGACTTTTAAAATTAAACATTTTAAATTGTTTCTTTACCATTTGAGCAACTTGGGATTCTTGTCATTTTGTCAGCCAAGAAGTTCACTCATCTTCTATTTTGTGGCTATCTCTGATAAGCAAATGAAATCCTCTCTTCCCAAATCTGGATACATTCTGCTTAGGGTTTGAAATTTTGCATTCTCTTGCAAAGTCAGTTACAGTATACCTGACATCTGCATTTGTATAGCATAACAATATAAACATCTGCACTTAATATAAAAGGGATGATTAATCCAGCATCCCAGGTAATTATCTAAGCATGCCATTCATAGCAAACATACACCAACAATACAGACGTACAGTGTAAAGTGTTACATGACAGGCCACTTCAGTGACTGACTACAAAGTCTAAATGATATGTAGGACATAATAAATTCACATATCGTAGCAGTATATGCATATATGTTGAACACAAGCAAATGTGCCTAACAGCAAGCAAACTGAAGCAATAGTAGCACCAATAGGCCTACAGTTAACAAAACATGCAGAAATTGCAGCATAGGTACACAATAAATAGCAAAATTATGTATAGTTGAGAGACTAATGTAGAACTTACATAATATTAACACAAAAGCAAATAGACATGATTAGGGAAAAAAGCACACTTAAAACCATGCAATAATTTACATGTGAATCAGCAAACATTTGCAATTAGACATATGGCACATATTACATGGGTAAACGTTAGCATGATTGTCTGGCTACTTGTGTAATTCTTTCTCTAGTTTCTCCCAGGACATCATTAAGGTAGTCTGACCACTAGTGGAATATGCTTAGCTCTTCTGTGATCTGCCGAACCATTAGGTATTGATGGTGCTGTAGGCCAATAATAATTCTCATCTGAGCTAAAGTCCTGAGCAGGGAGCAGCAAGAAGAACAGCAACCTCCTCCCTCAAACTCACCCCAATAGATCTAGAAAATGCACCAGACTGATTCCTAATTGGGAAATCTGAGAAAAATTACTGTCCAGTTCAGATCATCATAGGGAGACACAGAGAGGTCTATAAATAAACACTAGGGAGGGCATTTGGCCAGGAGTGTGTGAGGCAGAGCATTTCAGCAGATAAGGACTGTGCCAAACTGCAACATGATGCCTTAGACCCACTGGGATGTGGCCTTGTGCAGGGTGCAGGAATAGGTGCTACTTGGAAGCTTTGCCAGTTCATGGTATCCATGGAAGGCTGAGGTGACCCACATCCAGGGGTGAAAAGTGGTCATTGGTCCTAGGAGGCAATGTAGAAACAAGCCATAGCAGTGTGGCTCAGACTCCACCTTCAAGCCCATTCTGAAGTCTGCACAGGAGTAACCAGGGTAGGAATCTCACACAAAAGGCAAACCTGCAGTTTATCACGCTGAACCAGAAGAATGTCACCAGCTAACTGACGGTGGCCGAGTTCTGGCAACAGTCTACTGGTACTGACCCATACTCAGACTGGGAACTTTGAGACCTAGAGCCAAAAGAACTGAGATCAGACTTTGCCCTGGATCTAACTACTCTGGGAGCGATGACAGCTTGCACATCTTCAGTCTCAGCTATCTATAAGAGCTTAGAATAAAACAACACTCAATGCCCACAAGAAAACAGTAGCAGGACCAGCCTAGACCTCCCCAGAAGCCCACAGAGCCTAGCTGAACATCACATCCAAAGTTGTAAAATAGGTATAAGAACAAAAAATAAAAAATGAATCATATCATAAGAAACTGTTATGGTGACAGGGTTGCTCAAGACACAAACCCAGAAAAGGAGAATGTCTCCAATGCACAACTCCACCAACAATACATTAATGTCTCATTTTTCCCATATCCCCTTCAACATTTGTCACTTACCTTTTCTGTCCTGTTAGCCAATCTAATAGGTATGAGGTAGTACCTCAGAATCGCTTTAATTTGCATTTCTCCAATGAGTAGTGAGAGTATTTTTTCATATGGCTGTAGATATATCACCTCACAAATGATCATATCTTTTGATCATTTATCAGTTGGGGAATGGCTCTTATTTTTACAAATTTGACTCAGTTCTCTACATGTTTGAGAAATGAGGCCTTTATCAGATAAAGTTGCTTCAAAATTTTTTTTTAACAATTACTATGGCTAACTATATTTCCCTCCATCCTACCCCCTCCTTTGTTTATTCTATTCTCTCTCCCCTTTCACCCTGTCCCTCCTCAAAAGTGTTTTCCTTCTGACTATCCCTTCCCCCATTCTGCCCTCCCTATTGCATACACCCCTTCTCTTACCCCTTTTCCCTCCTCCTCTTCTTTAGGATAAGATAGATTTCTATACCCAATTGAGTGTGTATGTAATTCTCTCTTTGAGCCAATTTTGATGAGAGTAAGGTTCACTCACTCCCCTTCACCTCCCTCTTCCCCTCCACTGTAAAAGCTTTTTCTTGCCTCTATTACATGAGATAATTTATCCCCATTCTACCTCTCCCTTTCTCTTTCTCCCAACACATTCTTCTCACCCCCCTTAATTTTATTTTTTAGACGTGATCCATTCATATTCAACTCACACCTGTGCCCTCTGTCTATATATACTCCTTCTAAATACCCTAATAATGAGAAAGGTCTTATGAGTTACCAATATGATGCTCCCATGTAGGAATGTAAACAGCTTAACATTATTAAGTCCTTTATGATTTCCCTTTTCTGTTTTCCTTTCCACGCTTACCTTGGTTCTTGTATTTGAAAGTCACATTTTCTATTCAGCTCTGGTTTTTTCATCAAGAATGCTTAAAAGTGCTCTATTTCATTGAAAATCCTTTTTTCCCCTGAAGTATTATACTCAGATTTGCTGGGTAGGTGATTCTTGGTTTTAATCCTAGTTCCTTTGACTTCTGGAATATCATATTCTAAGCCCTTCAGTCCCTTAATGTAGAAGCTGCTAGATCTTGTGTTATCCTGATTGTGTTTCCACAACACTCAAATTGTTTCTTTCTGGCTGCTTGCAATATTTTCTTCTCCATTTGGGAGCTCTGAAATTTGGCTACAACATTCCTAGGAATTTTCTTTTTCAGATCTTTTTCAGGAGGTGATTGGTGGATTCTTTAAATTTCTATTTTACCCTCTGCTTCTAGAATATCAGGGCAGTTTTTCTTGATCATTTCTTGAAAGATGATGTCTAGACTCTTTTTTTGATCATGGCTTTAAGTAGTCCAATAATTTTTAAATTATTTCTCATTGATCTATTTTCCAGGTCAGTTGTTTTTCCAATGAGATATTTCACCTTGTCTTCTATTTTTTCATTATTTTGGTTTTGTTTTATTCTTTCTTGATTTTTCATAAAATCTTTAGCTTCCATTTGCTCCAGTCTAATTTTTGAGGAATTATTTTCTTTATTGAGCTTTTGGATCTCCTTTTACATTTGGCAAATTCTGCTTTTTAAAGCATTCTTCTCCTCATTGGCATTTTGGACCTCTTTTACCATTTGGCCTACTCTGATTTTTAAGGTATTACTTTCTTCAGTATTTTTGTGTCTCCTTTACCAAGCTGTTGACTAATTTTTCATGATTTTCTTGCATCACTTTCATTTCTCTTCCCAATTTTTCCTCTACTTCTCTTACTTGATTTTCAAAATCCTCTTTGAGCTCTTTCATGGCCTGAAACCAATTCATATTTTTCTTGGAGTCTTTGGATATAAGAGCTTTGACTTTGTTGTCTTCTTCTGAGTGTGTGTTTTGATCTTCCTTGTCATCACAGTAACTTTCTATAGTCAGAGGTTTTTTTCCCATTGTTTGTTCATTTTCCCAGCCTATTACTTAACTTTTAACTGTTCATTAAAGTAGGACTCTGCTTTCAAGGTAGATGGTGCATTGTCCCAAGATTCAGGTGTTTTGTGCAGCTGTATTCAGAAGTGCTTCTAGGAACCTGTAAGTTTTCAGTTCTTCCAAGGTGGTATGATCTAAGAAGAGATGTTTATTACTCTCCTGGCCTGTGCTCTGTCTGTGAGCAACCAACAAACCACTCTTTTCTGCCCTGGACCTTTAAGGAGGGCTCTGCCTCCACTGTGGCCACAAGCTCTGCTATGCTAGTACTCTTCTTCACCCTAGGACTGCCACCCAGGGCTGTGAGTATGGAGAAAGCAACAGATGCCTGCCTCAGTGCTAGCAAAAGACCCCTGTAATCTCCTTCTGACCAGTTCAACCCCCTTACCATCTGTGGGCTGAGAATTCCATAAACAGCCACTGCCACTGTTGATTCAGTCACTCCCAAGTCCTGCTTCTGGTTTTCTGGGGGCTATGCTGGACTGTTCTCCTCTCTTACCTTGGTGGGGCAGACCCTTCCTGCTCACCCTCCAAGTTGTCTTTGGCCTGGAAATTTGTTTCACACTCTTTTTGTGGGTTCTGATGTTCTAGAATGTTTTAGAGTCATTTTTAAAAAGTATTTGGAGGGTTGGGGAGAGAGCTCAGGCAAGTCCCTACCTTTACTCCACCTCCTTGGCTCCACCTCCTGTGATAAAGTTTATGCACGGTTTCTATTTAAATGTGTCATTGCTACTGAATAGTGCTGTTGGGGCCCTGAAGGGGGGCATACTTCTTTCCTTAGGCTTCTAGAGTAAACCTTGGTTGCAGAAGGGGAGGGGAGGGAAGCCATGGTGAGCTTTCATGAGTATGTGATTCCTTTGATTATTAGTTACTATCAATTGGGCAGCCAGACAATTAGCCTTTAGAGGGCTGGTCTTGGAATATGGAAGACATGGGTTCAAGTATTACCCTTTGATAGATGCTGGCTAAATGATTGGATAAGCTACTTGCCCTCTCAGTGCCCAAACAGTTCTGTTACTCTTATGATTCAGAGCAGGTACTAATCTATGTTGGTGGAGAGAATTTCTTCACCAGGAGTTCTCCATATGAATGAAATCACCAGTCTAGTGAAAAAAGAAAAAGAGTCGGTGCCCAATGAGAGAGATAATATTATCACTGTATTCTGTCCACATAGATCCACATTGGGACTACTGTATTTAGTTCTGACTGCCATACTTTAGGAAATTTGTAAAACTGCCTTATTGGGGCCAAAAATGTTTTTATGTGTCATTTAAGATTATTGAATGTTGTTTAATTCTATTTTCTTTCTCTAAACTTTTTAGCAAAAATGATCTCTTCTGTAGGATTTTTGGTCTATTTCATATCCTACCTCCCACATATTTTCGTCCAAAGTAAATACAAGCAATTGGCTCTCAGCCAAAAGCTGCTTTCCTGTCTCTTTTCAAATGTTGCAATGAATTTGGGGATTAAACTACTCATCAAATCTGAAATTAAAGGTAAGCATTTTCTTCCAATATGACCTAAGCTCTTCGAGCACAAAGATTATTTTGTTTTTACCTTTGGATCTTAAATATGAAAGACCTCATGGCAAAGTGGAGTGTGAGCTGGCCTCAAAGTTAAGGCTAAAATTTAAAGCATTCCTCTGACAATATAGTTATGTAAATCCTGGGCAAGGCATTCAACCTATCAGTACCTGATGCAATTCTCTGAATCATATGCAGCATAGGATTGCTGATCTACATTGGTAGAAGTTCAGTTTCATCATCTAGGTTTTCCTATATCAGCACAATCATAGGTCCAGAGGGGGAAAACCCGACATTGCAGCATGCATAGTACTTTGCAAAGAGTAGGCACCTACAAAACGTTTAATTTGAGTTGAATCCCTTTTGGGTTCTCCCTAAACTGATATGTTTTATAAGCGTAAGTAAAAGATTCCTAGTGTGTTTAATAATAATAAATGTAATTCATCCTTTCATAGTACCTTAAAGTTTACAAAAATATTTTACTTATTTAAATAGAACTGGGAGTTCCTGGGTTTGTAATTTTTTTCAAATAAAACTCCTTTCTCAGTATTTGAAAGGAATTATGGAGGGTTTTTAGTTAATGCAATATGAAAATTCTATGATTAAATTTACATTAAACATAGATTTCTAAGGGGAGCTCATTTGCTTGTAAGAAATGGCCTGTACTACACCTGTCTTTCAGTGAGCCATGGTGAATTGAAATGCTGATTGAGAATTTATTGTATTGTATTTGGGTGTCTGGATTGTGGCTTAAAAGATGCAGTGTGTAATGTAGTAGAGAGAAGGCTGGCCTTGACTCATGAAACTCGGTTTTATTTCCTGGATATGATACTTAATGGAAAATTCTCTTTACTTCAGTTTCCTACCTGAAAATTTGAAATAATAATACTGCCTACCTAATAGGGTTGTTTGGGTAAAGCACGAAAAGCTATGTGAATGTGAATTATTGTTACTTATGTTATTATAAATGTGAACTTTTATATATTATATATTTCTATTGATAATATTATATACTTATATTAATAATCATGAGTTTTTGGCAAGTGATGTAGTATACTTGACAAGAACTGGTATTTCTGCATATTTGCCTAGAGACTTGTTAGTCTGTTCCAAAAGACTAAACTGATAATGAAAACAAAATGACAAAACTGTCTACAAATATAGTACTGGAAAAGTTGTATCATAGAAAGTAGCAGATGCAAAACAGGAAGAATATCAGAAGAGAGGATCACTAATTTGTTGGGAAGCAATATTCAAATGGGAGCCAGCAGTAAAAACTCTGCTGGGCACACACACACATACACACATATACATGCATGGTGTTTAATAAAGCTTAAAACTGCACTAAGGCTTTTGAGACACAGTGTAAAATAGTGGTATTGACTTTGGTCCTGTGGGTAGGCTCTATATCTTTGTGATATAGACTATTAGTATTTAAAGAAATTCTTAAGTTGGAAGTATACGATCTTTGGTGGGGAATGTGGTAAAAAGAGATAAATGAATTAATAAAGGAAGACACTAGTCATGAAAGGCAAAAAGTCTATTTTATCAATTTTGTATTGAAATCATCTAATATCAGAGTGTCAGTTTGATTTAATTTGAAGGACATTATCAAACTCATTGTAGAAACTCTAAATCTCTTCATCTATTGCAACTTGATTCTCTGGGATTCTCTAAGTCAGGGCTGTCCAAAATGCAGCCTGCAGGCCACACGCAGTTTGCACTGCAATTTATGTGGCCTGCCTACAATCATAGAAATTTACATGAATGCTTTAGTAAAGGAAGGTGAGCCACCACAGAGCTCTCACTAAAATGGCAAATCAAAATGTATTATCCATTGTTTCAATAAAAACCTAAAGTTGAACAGCCCTGCTCTAAGTAAATCATCATATCATCTGCAAAAAGTGATAACCTAGTCTCTTCTTTGCCTATTCTAATTCCTCCAATTTCTTTTTCTTCTCTTATTGCTGAAGCTAACATTGCTAGTACCAAATTGAATAATAGATGTGATAATTGACATCCTTTTTTCACCCTGATCTTACTGGGAATGCATCTAGCTTAGTCCCCATTACATATAATGCTTGTGATGGTTTTAGGTAGATGCTACTTATTATTTTAAGGAAGACTTCATTCATTCCTCTGCTTTCTCGTGTTTTTAATAGGAATGGATGTTGTATTTTATCAGAAGTTTTTTCTGCATCTATTAAGATAACCATATGGTTTCTGCTAGTTTCATTGTTGATATGACCAATTATGCTGATAGTTTTCCTAATATCGAACCAGTCTTGCATTCCTGAAATAAATCCTACCTGGTCATAGTGTATTATTCTCATGATAAGTTGCTGCAATCTATTTGCAAATATTTTATTTAAAATTTTTGCATCAATATTCATTAGGGAAATTGGTCTATAATTTTCTTTTTCTGTTTTGACTCTTCCTGGTTTAGGTATTAGTACCATATTTGTGTCATAAAAAGAATTTGGTAGGACTCCTTCTTTGCCTATTTTCCCAAATAGTTTATGAAGTATGGGAATAATGTTTGATAGAATTCACATGTAAAATAGTTTGGCCCTGGAGATTTTTTCCTAGTGAGTTCATTGATGGCTTGCTCAATTTCTTTTTCTGAGATGGGGTTATTTAGGTATTTTATTTCCTCTTCTGTTAACCTGGGCAATTTATATTTTTGTAAATATTCATCAATTTCCCTCAAGTTGTCAATAATTCCTAATTAGTGTTTTAATTTCCTCTTCATTGGAGGTGAATTCATCCTTTTAATTTTTGATACTGGTAATTTGGTTTTCTTCTTTTTTTTAAATCAAATTGACCAAAGGTTTATAAATTTTGTTTGTTTTTTTTTCATGAAACCAGCTCTTAGTTTTATTTATTAGTTCAATAGTTTTCTTGATTTCAATTTTACTAATCTCTCCTTTGATTTTCAGTATTTCTAATTTGGTATTTAATTGAGGACTTTCAATTTGTTCTTTTTCTAGCTTCTTCGCTTGCATACCCAATTCATTGATCTTTTTTCCTCTATTTTATTCATGTTAGCATTTAGAGATATAAAAGTTCCCCTAAGAACTGCTTTTGCTGCATCTCATAAGTTTTGGTATGTTGTCCCATTTTTTAAATTCTCTTGAATGAAGTTATTGTTTCTATGATTTGTTATTTGACCCACTCATTCTTTAGGATTAGATTATTTAGTTTCCAATTAACTTTTAGTTTATCTTTCCATGGTCCTTTATTACATAAGTTGAGTTGTATCATTATCTGAAAAGGATGCATCGACTATTTCTGCCATTCTGCACTGGATTGTGAAGTTTTTATGCCATAGTGCATGGTCAGTTTTTGAGTATGTGCCATATACTGTTGAGAAAAAAGGTGTATTCCTTTTCATCCCCTTTCAGTTTTCTCCAGAGGTCTATCATACCTACCTTTTCTAAAATTCTATTCACCTCCTTAACTTCTTTCTTGTTTATTTTGAGGTTAGATTTATCAAGTTCAGAGAGGGGAAGGTTAAGGTCCCCCACTACCATTGTTTTGCTGTCTTTCTCTTCCTGTGATTCCCTTAACTTCTCCTCTAAGAATATGTATGCTATACCACTTGGTGCATATATGTTTTTTTTTAAATTTAATTTAAATTTATTTATTTAACATATTTAGTTTTCAGCATTGATTTTCACAAGAGTTTGAATTACAAATTTTCTCCCCATTTCTACCCTCCCCCCCACTCCAAGATGGCATATATTCTGGTTGCCCTGTTCCCCAGTCAGCCCTCCCCTCTACCACGCCCCCCCCCCCATCCCCTTTTCCCTTCTTTTCTTGTAGGGCAAGATAAATTTCTACACCCTGTGTATCTTATTTTCTAGTTGCATGCAAAAACTTTTTTTTTGTTTTTGAACATCTGTTTTTAAAACTTTGAGTTCCAAATTCTCTCCCCTCTTCCCTTCTCATCCACCCTCCCTAAGAAGTCAAGCAATTCAACATAGGCCACATGTGTATCATTATGTATAACCCTTCCACAATACTCATGTTGTGAAAGACTAACTATATTTTGCTCCTTCCCACCCCATCCCGCTTTATTGAACTTTCTCCCTTGACCCTGTCCCCTTTCCAAAGTGTTTGTTTTTGATTACCTCCACCCCCATCTGCCCTCCCCTCCATCATCCCCCCCTTTTATTTTTTTATCTTCCTCCCTCTTCTTTTCTATGGGGTAAGATACCCAATTGAGTATGTATGGTGTTCCCTCCTCAGGCCAAATCTCATGAGAGCAAGGTTCACTCATTCCTCCCTCACCTGCCCTCTCCCCTCCTCCCACAGAACTGCTTCCTCTTGCCATCTTTATGCGAGATAATCCACCCCATTCTATCTCTCCCTATCTCCCTCTCTCAGTATGTTGCTCTTTCATCCCTTAATTTGATTTTATTTCTTTTAGATATCTTCCCTTCATCTTCAACTCACCCTGTGTCTGCTGTCTCTCTCTCTTATACATATATATATATATGTGTATATATTATATATATACACACACACATACATACATAGATATACATAGATATATACATACATACACGGTCACTTATATATATATACATAAACATATATATATATATATATACATATATATGTATATATATGTGTGTATATATATATATATATTCATATTCCCTTCAGCTACCCTAATACTGAGGTCTCATGAATCATACATGTCATCTTTCCATGTAGGAATGTAAACACAACAGTTCAACTTTAGTAAGTCCCTTGCAATTTTTGTTTCTTAATTACCTTTTCATGCTTCTCTTGATTCTTGTGTTTGAAAGTCAAATTTTCTATTCAGTTCTGCTCTTTTCACTGAGAAAGCTTGAAAGTCCTCTATTTTATTGAAAGTCCATATTTTGCCTTGGAGCATGATACTCAGTTTTGCTGGGTAGGTGATTCTAGGTTTTAATCCTAGCTCCATTGACATCCGGAATATCGTATGCCAAGCCTTTCGATCTCTTAATGTAGAAGCTGCCAGATCTTGGGTTATTCTGATTGGGTTTCCACAATACTCAAATTGTTTCTTTCTGGCTGCTTGCAGTATTTTCTCCTTGATCTGGGAGCTCTGGAATTTGGCGACAATATTCCTAAGAGATTTCTTTTGGGGATCTATTTGAGGAGGTGATTGATGGATTCTTTCAATTTCTATTTTGCCCTGTGGCTCTAGAATATCAGGGCTGTTCTCCTTGATAATTTCTTGAAAGATGGTATCTAGGCCCTTTTTTTGATCATGGCTTTCAGGTAGTCCAATAATTTTTAAGTTATCTCTCCTGGATCTATTTTCCAGGTTAGTGGTTTTTCCAATGAGATATTTCACATTGTCTTCCATTTTTTCATTCCTTTGGTTCTGTTTTATAATATCTTGATTTCTCATGAAGTCGCTAGCTTCCACTTGCTCCAATCTAATTTTTAAAGTCGTATATTATTCAGTGGTCTTTTGGACCTTCTTTTCCATTTGGCTAATTCTGCCTTTCAAGGCATTCTTCTCCTCAATGGCTTTTTGGAGATCTTTTGCCATTTGAATTAGTCTATTTTTTAAGGTGTTGTTTTCTTCAGTGTATTTTTCAGTATTTTTTTGGGTCTCCTTTAGCAAGTCATTGACTTGTTTTTCATGGTTTTCTTGCATCCTTCTCATTTCTCTTCCCAATTTTTCCTCTACTTCTCTAACTTTCTTTTCCAACTCCTTTTTGAGCTCTTCCATGGCCTGGGACCAATTCATGTTTTTCTTGGAGGCTTTTGTTGTAGGCTCTATGACTTTGTTGTCTTCTTTAGGCTGTATGATTTGGTCTTCTTTGTCACCAAAGAAAGAATCAAAAGTCTGAGACTGAATCTGGGTGTGTTTTCACTGCCAGGCCATATTCCCAACCAACTATCTTGATCCTTGAGTTTTTCAGTGGGGTATGACTGCTTGTAGACTAACAAGTTCTATGTTCCACGTTTGGGGGGGAGGTGCCAGCTCTGTCACACCAGCACTGCTCCTTCCCCAAGAACCCCCAACCTGGGCTGGGCTTAGATCTTCAGCAGGCTGTGCACTCCTGCTCTGATCCACCACTTAATTCCTCCCACCAGGTGGGCCTGGGGCCAGAAGCAACAACAGCTGTAGATGCCCCACCTCCGCTGCCCCCGGGGCTGGAAGCCGAACTGTGAACTCCTTCCACTCCTGCAGCTTTTCCCACTAACCTTCTCCACAGTCTTTGGTGTTTGTGGGTTGAGGGGGTCTGGTAACTGCCGCAGCTCACTGATTCAGGGCGCTAGGGCCCCCTCCGCCCGGCTCCTGGTCTGGCCGGTCCACGCCACTCAGGCTGGGCTCTGCTCCACTGCGTTCCCAGCTCCTAGTTCTGTGTGGGATAGACCTCACCCAGAGACCATCCAGGGTGCCCTGGGCTGGAGCCCTGCTTTCCTCTGCTGTTTTGTGGGTTCTGCCATTCTAGAATTGGTTAAGAGCCATTTTTTATAGGTTTTTGGAGGGACTCGGCAGGGATCTCAAGGTGGTCCCTGCTTTCCAGCCGCCATCTTGGCCAAGAAAAAAACTGGTGCATATATGTTAAGTAATGATATTGCTTCATTGTCGATGGTGCCTTTTAGCAAGATGTACTGTCCTTCCTTATTTCTTTTAATTAGATCTGTCTTTGCTTTTGCTTTTCTGAGGTTAGGATTGCTACCCTTGTTTTTTTTTTTTTTCACTTTAGCTGAAGCTTAATATATTCTACTCCAACCTTTTACTTTTACCTTGTGGGTATCCCCCTGTTTCAAATGTGTTTCTTCTAAACAACATATTGTAGGATTATGGTTTTTAATCCATTCTGCTATCTGCCTCCATTTTATAGAAGAGTTCATCCCATTCACATTCACGGTTATGATTACAGTGTCTTTTTCTCCATCCTATTTGCCCCTCCTGTTTTGTTTTTATTTCTCCCTTCTCCCTTCCACTCCTCAAAAGAGTTTTGCTTTTGACCACTGTCTTCCTTAATTTTCCCTCCCTAATGACACCCCTCCCTTATCTTACCCTTTTCCCCCTTGCTACTTCTTCCCTCCCTTCTATCCACCCCCTTTTTCTTTCCCCTCCTACTGCCTGTAGGACAAATTTGATTTCTATACCTATCAGAGTATGTTATTTCCTCCTTGAACCAAATCCAATGAGAGTAAAGCTCAAACATCGCTTTTCTCCCTCCTTTCCCTCTATGTTTTTGTGCCTTTTCATGTAAAATAATTTACCCTTTTTTACCTCCTCCTAATCTCTTCTTCCAGAACAATCTCTTTGCACCCCTTAATTACATTTTTTTTCTCATCACATCAGTTACTTTATACTGACACCCTCAGTCTATGTGTATCCTTTTCAATTGTTGAGATAACTGTACAATTTTCAAGATTGGCATATATATATATATATATATACACACACACACACATATATACACATACAGACATATATATACACATACATACATATACACATATATACACACATACATACACATACACACACACACACACACACACATATATATATATATATATATATACTGTCTGTAGTCATTTTAAGTATAATTTCTCTTTCTATCTCTTCCTGCTGGGTTTGGTTGGTAGAGATGCTGATATTTCTGGGTTTCTTTTATATCTTCCAACTTTGCAAAAGTTTATTCTAGTTTTTTAGTTGATTCTCTAGGGTTCTCTAAGTATACCACTATATTTGCAAAGAGTGATCATTTCATTTCCTCATTGTCTATTTTTATTTTTCAATTTCTTTTTCATGTCCCATTGCTATAGCTAGCATTTCTAGTACAGTATGTAATAACAGTGCTGATAATGGACATCCTTGATTCACCTTTGAACTTATTTGGAGGGCTTCTAGTTTATCCCCATTACAGATAGTGCTTACTCTTGGTCTTAGAGAAACATTGATTATCATTTCGAGAAAAACTCCATTTATTCCTATGTTTTCTAGTGTTTTTAATTGGAATGGGTGTTATATTTTGTCAAAAGCTTTTTCTGTATCTCTTGAAGAAATCATATGATTTTTGTTCATTTTGCTATTGATATGGTCAGTTATGCTTATAGTTGTCCCACTATTGAACCAATCCGTGCATTCTTAGTATAAATCCTACTTAGTCACAATATATGATCTTTGTGATATATTGTTGTAGTCTCCTTGTTATTATTTAATTGAATTTTTTTTGCTTGAATACTAATTAGGAAAATTGGCCTATAGTTGTCTTTCTGTTTTTGCTCTCCTTGGTTGAGGTATCAAAATGTTATTTGTGCCATAGAAAGAATTTGGTAGGACTCCTTCTCTACGTATTTTTTCAAAGAGTTTATATGGTTTTGGGATTAATTATTCCTTAAGTGTTAGATAGAATTCACTTGTAAATCCATCTGGTCCTGGGGATTTTTCCTAGGGAGCTAATTTATGGCTCATTTGATGTCTTTTTCTAAGATAAGGTTATTTATGCTATTTCCTTTTCTGTTAATCTGGGTAATTTATATTTTTGTATATATTCATTCATTTCACTTGGAATGTCTTTTTTATTGTCATATAATTGGGTAAAATAGCTCCTAATAATTGCTTTAATTCCATATTAATTGTTGGTGCATTTTGATATTGGTAATTTGGTTTTCTTCTTTTTTTATCATAAAAATCAAATTACCTATAGATTTATCTATTTTTTGGTTTTTTCCCATAAAACCAACTCCCAATTTATTAGATCAGTGTTTTGTTTTACTTTCAATTTTATTAATCTCTCCTTAATTTTTAGGATTTCTACTTTGGTGTTTAACTGGGGATTTTTAATTTGTTCTTTTTTAAGTCTTTTAGTTGCCTACCCAATTCATTGCCCAGCTGTTTCTCTTTTTTACTGATCTAAGCATTTAGAGATATATGTTTTCCTTGAAGTACAACTTTGGCTGCATCCCACATGTTTTCATGTATTGTCTTACTTCATCATTATCTTTAATGAAATTAGAGGTTGTTCCTATGATGTGTTCTTTGACCCACTCATTCTTTTTTTTTTTTTTTTTCCTTTATTTATTTTTAGTTTACCACACACAGTTCTACATAGTTTTGAGTTCCAGTTTTTCTCCCCTCCCTCCCCCCTCCCTCCCCAAGACGGCATGAAGTCTCATATAACTGTCATGTATAACTTCGCATTGAATTAATTTATGCTCTATTCAAGTCGTGGAGAAGAATTTTGACCAATGGAATGAATCATAAGAAAGAAGAAACAGAACCAAAAAAAAAAAAAAAAACAACAAAAAAAAAACCCAAAACCAAAAACAAAAGAGAAGCAGAAAAGGCGAGCATGTAGTGTGCCTCAGTCTGTATTCAAACTTCGCAGTTCTTTCTCTGAATGAAGATAGCATTCTCCATCGTGAGTCCCCTGGAGTTGTCCTTGCCCCTTTAGGTTGCTGAGAGAAGCGCAGTATGTCAGGGTTGGTCCTCACGGAATCCACATATCTGTGGCTGTGCACAACGTTCTCCTGGCTCTGCTCCGCTCACTCAGCATTATGTCGTGTAGGTTTTTCCAGGTTGTTATGAAGTCTGCATCATCCCCATTTCTTATGGCACAATAGTATTCCATCACCTTCATATACCACAGCTTGTTCAGCCATTCCCCAATTGATGGGCATCCCTTTGCTTTCCAATTCTTGGCTACCACAAAGAGAGCTGCTATAAATATTCTTGTACATATGTGACCCACTCATTCTTTAGGTTAGGTTATTTAGTTTCCAATTATGTTTTAATCTTTGTTTCTTAGGCTTTTTCTTGAATGTAATTTTCATTGCATATTGGATAAAAAGGGTATGTGTAGTATTTCTGCTTTTCTGCATTCATTTATGAAGTTTTTATGCACTAATATAATGGTCATTTTTTTTGTGACAGTGCCATGGTGCCATGGACCAAAGGTATATTCCTTTCTATTACCATTCAATTTTCTCCAAAGCTCTGTTATATATCTAACTTTACTAAAATTCCATTCATTTCCTTTATTTCTTTCTTATTTATTTTATGGTTAGTTTTGTCTAGGTCTGAGAGGGAAAGTTGAGTTGTCCCCTACTAGTATAGTTTTACTGTCTGTTTCTTCCTATACTTTATTTAACTTTTCCTTTAAGAATTTGGATCTGATGCCATTTGTTACATGCATATTTAGTATTGTTATTACTTTCTTGTCCATGGTACGTTTTAGCAAAATGTAATTTCCCTGAATCTCTTTTTATTATGTCTCTTTTTGACTTTGCTTTGCTTTAAACCATGAGTGGTATCCTTTCCTTTTTTACTTCAGTTCAAGCATAATAGATTCTGCTCCAGCTGCTTATTTTAACAGTTTGTGTGTCTTTTTGTTTCAAGTGTATTTCTTGTAAAACTATATTGTTGGATTTTGATTTCTAATCCAGTCTGCTGTCTTCTTTTTTTTTTTTTGGAGGGGGGAGGGCAGGGCAATCAGGGTTAAGTGACTTACCAAGGTCACACAGCTAGTAAGTGTATCAAGTGTCTGAGGCCCGATTTGAACCCAGGTCCTCCTGACTCCAGGGCTGGTGCTCTACTCACTGCGCCACCTAGCTGCTCTGCAGTCTGCTGTACTCTTCCCTTTTATGGGTGAGGTCAGCCCATTTATATCCAGTTATAAGACTAATTTTGTATTTCCCTTTAACCTATTTTCTTCTGTTTCTTCTTTTCCCTCATTTTTTTACTCTGTCCCTCCTCAAAAATCTGTTTTGCTTCTCACCACTGTCTCCCTTAATCAGCCCTCTTTCTTATCACCCCCGCCCTTTTACTTACTTTTCCTCCTATCCCCCTGTAATGTTAAAGGAATAGGAAAATCTTTCATTTCTGTTAAAAGGCCTATGTGACTACATGTCACATGACTACATAGATGTCTTGTTGCTTTGAACTCTGGCCCAGCTGTGATACATCCTGAGTCACATACGGCCCACTGGGGGAGAACTTGCCTAAGGAGGAGTTTGCTTAAAGGAGGCTTGCTTGTAGGAAGACTTTCCCACCTTTTGGTACTAAGCTAATTAGGCACTGAGTCACAAGGGTTGTGATGGCTTCTAGCTCTGAGCCTATTAGCCAAAAGTGTATATATATTCTGAGGTGAGATTTTGCTTTGGGGCTTTCTTATGTGAAGGACCTTTTGCTTGCCTGGATACAACTCTTGAGTTAACCACTTGTTAAGAGCCCCCAACTACTCAGACGTTAGTGCTCCCCTGATCTGGTGGTGTATGTAGGTGGTTGTATTACTTTGTTCAGCCAGTTGGAGCTCTTGTCTGTTGAATCTCTGTGCTAATTTCTCTGCTTCTATTTTCTACTTATCTGTAATTAAAATAGGATTGTTGAATCCTTTAAAAGTTGTCTTTCCTTTAGAAAAGCAGACCAAAGAACCTGTGTTAGCAGTCCACCCTGTGTACTAGTGTGGTTGTTACTACACTCCATGTTGGATAAAATAGTATATGAGTATATGTGTATATTTTTCCTCTTTGAACCAGTTCAGATGAGAGTGAGGTTCCAGCATTGCCCTTAACCCCTACTCCTCATTTCCCCTCCATTTTAAAAACTCTTCTTTACCTGCCTCTTTTATTTGAGATATTTCCCCCCGTTCTCCTCTCCCTTCCCCCTTCTCATAGTGTTTCCCTCTTTTTTACCCCTCCATTTTTTTGATATCTTCCCAACATAATCAGCTCATACCCATACCCTTTGTCTGTACAAATACCTTCTGAATGTCTTGTTAATGATCAAGTTCTTGGGAGTTACATGTATCATCTTCCCAAGTAGGAATGTAAACAGAACCTTATTGAGTCATTTTTGATTTCTCTTTCATAACTTTTTTATGTCTCTCTTAAGTTTTGTGTTTGAAAGTCAAATTTTCAATTTATCTCTTCTCTTTTCATCAAGATTGCATTAGAGTATTTAATTAACTAATTTAATTTAATGCTCTTTTTTCCCCAAAGGATTATTATCAGTTTTATTGCTTGGTTATTATTGGTTGTAATCCTGGCTCCTTTGCCCTCTAGAATATCATATTTCAAGTCCTCTGCTTCTTTAGACTGGTAATTGTTAAATTTTGTGTGATCCTGATGAGCTTTGGGGGACAGAACCAAGATGGTGAGAAAAGGCAGGGACTCACCCAAACTCTCCCAAATTCTCCTCCGAACAACTTTAAATAACACCTCAAAACAAATTCTGGAGTGGCAGAGCCCACAAATGGACTGGGTGAAACAGTTTTCCAGCTCAAGACAACTTAGAAGGTTAGCAAGAAATGTATGTTGCACTGGGGTGAGAGTGGAAAGTGATTCAGCACAGGCTGCACTAGTACACCAAACCAGTAGCAGACCTTGGGGGTGACTGAATCAGAGGCGAAGGCAATAGCTTCCTTATCTCTGAACCCACAGGTGTTAAGGGATTAGATAATTGGCCAGAAGGAGATTACAGGGGCCTTTTTGCTGGCACTGGGTGCAGGATTCTGTTTCATTGCCCATATGCAGATACGGGTCTCATTCCTGGGTTGCAGTCCCAGGGTGAAGAGAAGCACTAGTACAGTAGAGCTTGTAGCTGCAGGAGAGTGAAGACCTGGTCACAGTTCTAGAGTGGGAAAGAGAGCTTGAGTCACTCACAGACCAGAGCACAAGCCAGGAGAGTAGTAAGCACACCTTTCCTTAGATCAGGGCTGTCCAAAATGCAGCCTGCAGTGAGATTTATGCGACCTGCCTACAAGCATAAAAATTTACATAGCTGCCTTGGTAAACCAAGCTGAACTACTACAGAGCCCTCACTAAAATGGCAAATCAAAATACATTATCTGTTGTTTCAACAAAAACCTAAGGTTGGACAGCTTCGCCTTAGATCATACCACTTGGAAGAAGTGAAAACTAACTCTCCACCTTAAGAAGAGGACCTAACTTTAACATCAAGTTAAAAGTCAAGAAATAGGCTAGAAAAATGAGCAAACAAGCACACAAAAAAGAACCTGACCTTAGGAAAAAACTATGGTCAAACACAAACTCAGAAGGAGACAACAAATTCAAAACTGCTTTGTGCAATGCCTCAAAAAATGTGATTTGGTCTCAGGTTGAAAAGGAATTGCTGGAAGAGCATGAAAGGAATTTTAAAAATCAAATAAGAAAGGTAGAAGAAAAAATTGAGAAAAGAAATGAGAGTGATGCAATATAATCATGAAAAAAAAAGAATCAATAGCTTGGTAAAGGAAGAATAAAAAATGCTGAAGAAAGTAATTTTGTTAAAAACAGAATGGGCCAAATGGTAAAAAGAGGCACAAAAATTCACTAAAGAGAGCTCCTTAAAAAGCAGACCTAGCCACATGGAAAAGATGTACAAAAATTCACTAAAGAAAAGAACTCTTTAAAATCAGAATTGGCAAAATGAGAAAGAGGGTACAAAAGCTCACTGAAGAAAATCGTTCTTTAAAAGATAGATTTGGACAAGTGAAACCTAGTGACTCCATGGCACTAGGTGCAGGACTGCATTGCATTGCCCATATGCAGATATGGGTCTCATTCCTGGGTTACTGTCCCAGGGTGAAGGGAAGCACTAGCACAGCAGAGTTTGTGGCTGCAGGAAACAATAAAAGAAAAAATAAAACATCGAAAGAATGAAAAAAGAAGAAAATGTGAAATATCTCATTGGAAAAACAACTACCCTGGAACAGAGATTGAGGAGAAACAATTTAAATCAATTCATTGGACTTATTGAAAGTTATAATCAAAAAAAAGAGGCTAGACATAATTTTAAAAGAAATTATCAAAAAACCCTCCCCTGATATTATAGAACTAGAGGGTAAAATAGAAATAATCCACTGATCACCTCTTGAAAGAGATCCCAAAAAGAAACTCTAGGAATATTATAGCCAAATTCTAGAACTGCCAGGTCAAGGAGAAAATATTGCAAGCACCGAGAAAGAAACAATTCAAATATCATGGAGCCATAGTGAAGATATCACAAGATTTAGCAGCTTCTACATTAAAGGATCAGAGGGTTTGGAATATGATATTCTGGAAGGCAAAGGAGCTAGGTTTACAACCAAGAATTACCTACCCAGCAAAACTGAGCATAATCCTTGGTGGGGGGAAGAATTTTAGCTTTTTTTGCCCTTCCTCTCCCTCCTCCCCCACCCCCAGAAGGCTACAATTAAGTGTGGGTATATTTCTGTATAGATATACATATATACATGCACATATACATATATACACATAAATACATACAACTATAGATATATACTTTTCCTAACAAATTCTATTCCTGATCTTTGTTTTTATGTTTGTGCATATCTCATTTCCTATCCCTCCTGACTCCTCTACTTTACTTCTACCCACTACCTTGTCCTCCTATTACTTAGCCCACCCCCCTCCAAGGATCATCCCTCCCCCATCCTCTCATTCCTATAAATCTAAACACACTTCTATAGCCCCCTGTAACCTATTCCCTCACCCTCCCTTCTAGAGATCCCTCTATTATCCTCCAATTCACATTGATCTAAATGCCCTTCTATGCCCCCTTTAAACTATTCAGGGGGGAAAACAGATATTCAATGAAACGGAGGCCTTTCAAGCATTCCTGATGAAAAGACCAGAGCTGAATAGACAATTTGAATATCAAAATTTAAAATACAAGACTCAAGAGAAGCATAAAAAGGTAAAGAGGAAAGAGAAATCATAAGGTATTCAATGAGGTTAAACTGTCTACATTTTCTGCATGGGGAGATGATGCTTGTAAATAAATCCTAAGAATTTGATCATTATTAGGACAGTTAAAAGTATACGTAAGTATGCATTCTCAAATGAATAGAAAACTGGGTCACATTTATAAAAATGAGCCATTCCCCAATTTACAAATGGTTAACAGATGTGAACAGGAAGTTTTCAGATGAGGTAATCAAAGCTATCCGTAGTCATATGAAAAAATGCTCTAAATCACTATTGATTAGAGAATTGAAAATTTAAAAAATTCTGAGGTACTCTCTCACACCTCTTAGATTGGCTAATATGACAAAAAAGGAAAATGACAAATATTAGAGGGGAGGTGGGAAATTTGAGACACTAATACAATGCAGGGGGAGTTGTGAACTGAGTCAACCATTATAGAGAGCAATTTGGAACTATGTATGTCCAAAGGGCTGCAAAACTGTGCATACCCTGTGACTCATCAATGACACTATGGGATCTGTATCCCAAAGAGATTTTAAAAAAGGAAAAGGACCTATACGTATAAAACTACTTGTAGCTGCTCTTTTAGTGGTGACAAAGAATTGGAAATTGAGGGGATGCTTATTAATTGGGCTGTGGATGAATGAGTTGTAGTATATGATTTTGATGAAATACTACTGTGTTGTAAGAAACGACAAGGGGAACAGTTTCAGAAAAAGCTGGGAAGACTTACATGAACTGATAGAGGTGGGGAATAGGCTGCAAAGTGGTGCAAAGTGAAATGAATAGAACCAGGAGAACACTGTGTACGTTAAGAGCAGTACTGTAAGATGAACAACTGTGAATGACTTAGCCATTCTCAGCAATACAATGAATCAAGACAATTCCAAAGGACTTATAATGAAAAATACTACCCATTTCCAGAGAAAGAACTGATGGAGTCTGAATGCAAATTGAATAATACTTTTTAAAACTTTCTTTTCCTTTTTTGGTTTGTGTTTTCTCTTGTAACAAGACTAATATGGAAATATGTTTTGCATGACTGCTCGTATATAACCTAGGTCAAATTGCTTGCCTTCTCAATTAGGAGGGAAGCAAAGGAGGGAGAGAATTTGTAACTCAAAAATATTTCTTTTAATGAGTGTTAAAATTATTTCTGCACAAATTTGGGGAAAATAAAATATTAAATATATTTTTTAAAAATTAATCTTGTGTGAGCCTGACTGTGGCTTTGTGATATTTAAATAGTTTATTTTGTGGCTTATAGTATCTTCTCCTTCCCCTAGGAGCCCTAGAATTTGTCCATACTATTCTTGGGAGTTTTTATTTTTGCTTGTTTATTTTATTTTGAGATTAAAGTTTAAGCATTTTATTTTATTTTTATTTTTTTTGTTTTTTTTTAAATGCAATTTATTTATTTAACATATTTGGTTTTCAGCATTGATTTTCACAACATTTTGAATTACAAATTTTCTCCCCATTTCTACCCTCCCCCCCACTCCAAGATGGCTTATATTCTGGTTGCCCTGTTCCCCAGTCAGCCCTCCCCTCTATCACCCCCCTCCCCTCTCATCCCCTTTTCCCTTCCTTTCTTGTAGGGCAAGATAAATTTCTACGCCTCATTGCCTGTGTATCTTATTTTTTAGTTGCATACAAAAACTTTTTTTGTTTTTGAACATCTGATTTTAAAACTTTTAGTTCCAAATTCTCTTCCCCCTTCCCTTCCCGCCCACCCTCCCTAAGAAGTCAAGCAATTCAACCTAGGCCACACATGTATTATTATGTATAACCCTTCCACAATACTCATGTTTTGAAAGGCTAACTACATTTTGCTCCTTCCCAACCCATCCCCTTTTATTGAATTTTCTCCCTTGACCCTGTCCCCTTTCCAAAGTGTTTGTTTTGATTACCTCCACCCCCATCTGCCCTCCCCTCCATCATCCCCCCCGCCTTTTATTTTTTTTTTATCTTCCTCCCTCTTCTTTCCTGTGGGGTAAGATACCCAACTGAGTATGTATGGTATTCCCCCTCAGGCCAAATCTGATGAGAGCAAGGTTCACTCATTCCCCCCTCACCTGCCCTCTCCCCTCCTCCCATAGAACTGCTTCCTCTTGCCACCTTTATGCGAGATAATCCACCCCATTCTATCTCTCCCTATCTCCCTCTCTCAGTATGTTACTTTCTCATCCCTTAATTTCTTTTTATTTCTTTTAGATATCTTCCTTCATCTTCAACTCACCCTGTGTCTGCTCTCTCTCTTTTACATATATATAAAAACACATATACATATATATACACATACATACATATACACATAGATATATACATACATACACATTCACTTATATATATATATATATATATACATAAACATATATATATATATACATATATATATATATGCATATTCCCTTCAACTACCCTAATACTGAGGTCTCATGAATCATACTCATCATCTTTCCATGTAGGAATGTAAACAAAACAGTTCAACTTTAGTAAGTCCCTTGCAATTTCCGTTTCTTGATTACCTTTCATGCTTCTCTTGATTCTTGTGTTTGAAAGTCAAATTTTCTATTCAGTTCTGGTCTTTTCACTGAGAAAGCTTGAAAGTCCTCCATTTTATTGAAAATCCATATTTTGCCTTGGAACATGATACTGAGTTTTGCTGGGTAGGTGATTCTAGGTTTTAATCCTAGCTCCATTGACCTCCGGAATATCGCATTCCAAGCCCTTCGATCTCTTAATGTAGAAGCTGCCAGATCTTGGGTTATTCTGATTGGGTTTCCACAATACTCAAATTGTTTCTTTCTGGCTGCTTGCAGTATTTTCTCCTTGATCTGGGAGCTCTGGAATTTGGCAACAATATTCCTAGGAGATTTCTTTTTGGGATCTACTTGAGGAGGCGATCGATGGATTCTTTCAATTTCTATTTTGCCCTGTGGCTGTAGAATATCAGGGCAGTTCTCCTTGATAATTTCCTGAAAGATGGTATCTAGGCTCTTTTTTTGATCATGGCTTTCAGGTAGTCCAATAATTTTTAAATTCTCTCTCCTGGAGCTATTTTCCAGGTCAGTGGTTTTTCCCATGAGATATTTCACATTGTCTTCCATTTTTTCATTCCTCTGGTTCTGTTTTATAATATCCTGATTTCTCATAAAGTCACTAGCTTCCACTTGCTCCAATCTAATTTTTAAAGTAGTATTTTCTTCAGTGGTCTTTTGGACCTCCTTTTCCATTTGGCTAATTCTGCCTTTCAAGGCATTCTTCTCCTCATTGGCTTTTTGGAGCTCTTTTGCCATTTGAGTTAGTCTGTTTTTTAAGGTGTTGTTTTCTTCGGTGTATTTTTCAGTATTTTTTTGGGTCTCCTTTAGCAAGTCATTGACTTGTTTTTCATGGTTTTCTCGCATCCTTCTTATTTCTCTTCCCAATTTTTCCTCAACTTCTCTAACTTTCTTTTCCAAATCCTTTTTGAGTTCTTCTATGGCCTGGGGCCAGTTCATGTTTTTCTTGGAGGCTTTTGTTGTAGGCTCTATGACTTTGTTGTCTTCTTTAGGCTGTATGTTTTGGTCTTCTTTGTCACCAAAGAAAGAATCCAAAGTCTGAGACTGAATCTGGGCACGTTTTCGCTGCCTGGCCATATTCCCAACCAGCTAACTTGACCCTTGAGTTTTTCAGTGGGGTATGACTGCTTGTAGACTAGAGAGTTCTATGTTCTACGTTTGGGGGGGAGGTGCCAGCTCTGTCAGAGCCGCACTCCTCCTTCCCCAAGGACCCCCAGTCCAGACTGGGCTTAGATCTTCATCAGGCTGTTGCACTCCTGCTCTGATCCGCCACTTAATTCCTCCCACCAGGTGGGCCTGGAGCCGGAAGTAACAACAGCTGTAGCTGCCCCACCTCTGCTGCCCCCTGGGCTGGAAGCCGAACCGTGAACTCCTTCCACTCCCGCAGCTTTTCCCACTAACCTTCTCCGCAGTCTTTGGTGTTTGTGGGTCTAGGGGTCTGGTAACTGCCGCAGCTCACATATTCAGGGCGCTAGGGCCCCCCTCCGCCCGGCTTCTGGTCTGGATCGTCCACGCCGCTCAGGCTGGGTTCTGCTCCACTCCGTTCCCAGCTCCCAGCTCCCAGCTCCGTGTGGAATAGACCTCACCCAGAGACCATCCAGGCTGTCCTGGGCTGGAGCCCTGCTTCCCTCTGCTGTTCTGTGGGTTCTGCCGTTCTAGAATTGGTTCAGAGCCATTTTTATAGGTTTTTGGAGGGACTCGGGTATGGAGCTCACTCTAGTCTGTGCTTACCAGCCGCCATCTTGCCATTTTATTTTATTTATACCTCTTTCAGAAGGTGATTGGTGAATTCTTTCAATTTCTATTTTGTCCTTTGACCTATTTAGTCCTAAGACATCAGTGCAGTTTTCATTGATAATTTCTTGAAAGGTGATTTTTTTTTAGTAATTTTTATTTATTTATTTATTTATTTTTAGTTTACAACACTTGGTTCTACATAATTTTGAGTTCCAGATTTTCTTCCCTCTCTCGCCCGTCCCTCCCAAAGATGGCATGGAATCCGATATATCTTCCACATATAACTTCACATTGAACCAATTTACACACTAGTCAAGTTGTGGAGAAGAGTTATGACCAATGGAATGAATCATGAGAAAGAAGAAACAGAACCAAAAAAACCCCCTGAAAACAAAAAGAGAGAAAAAGAAGCAGGGGGGTGGGGAAAGTGAGCATAAAGTGTGCCTCAATCTGCATTCATACTTCATAGTTCTTTCTCTGGATGTAGATAGCATTCTCCATCATGAGTCCTTTGGAGTTGTCTTTCCACCTTGTGTTGCTGAGAAGAGCAAAATCTATAAGGGTTAGTCCTCACAGAATCCATATATCTGTCGTTGTGTATAATGTTCTCCTGGCTCTGCTCCCCTCGCTCAGCATTATATCGTGTAGGTTATTCCAGGTTGTTATGAAGTCCGTATCATCCCCATTTCTTATAGCACAACAGTATTCAATTACCTTCATATACCACAGCTTGTTCAGCCATTCCTCAATTGATGGGCATCCCCTTGATTTACAATTTTTAGCTACTACAGAAAGAGCCGCTATAAATATTTTTGTACATATGGGACCTTTTCCCACTTGTGTAATCTCTTTGGGATACAACCCTAGGAGTGGTATTGCTGGGTCAAAGGGTATGAACATTTTTATAGCCCTTTGGGCACAGTTTCAAATTGCCCTCCAGAATGGCTGGATCAGTTCACAACTGCACCAGCAATGCAACAATGTTCCAATTTTCCCACATCCTCTCCAGCATTTATAATTTTCCTGTTTTGTCATTCTAGCCAATCTTTCAGGAGACATGTGGTACTTAAGAGTTGTATTGATTTGCATTTCTCTAATCAGGAGTGATTTTGAGCATTTTTTCATATGCCTATAGACATCTTTAATTTCATCCTCTGAAAACTGCCTGTTCATATCCTTTGACCATTTCTCAATTGAGGAATGACTTGTATTCCTATATATTTGGCTCAGTTCCCTGTATATTTTAGAAATGAGGCTTTTATCAGAGACACGAGTTGTAAAGATTTTCTCCCAATTTTCTGCTTCACCCCTAATCTTTGTTGCATTGGTTTTTTTTTTGTACAAAAACATTTCAACTTAACATAATCAAAATTACCCATTTCACATTTTGTAATGCTCTCTATCTCTTGTTGGATCATGAATTCTTTTCTGTCCATAAATCTGATAGGTAAACTATTCCTTGCTCTCCCAAATTGCTTATAGTATCAGCCTTTATTACTAAATCATGAACTCATTTTGACCTTATTTTGGTATATGGTGTAAGATATTGTTCTATGCCCAGTTTCTGCCCTACCATTTTCCAATTTTCCCAACAGTTTTTGTGAAATAGTGAATTCTTAGCCCAGAAGCTGGCCTCTTTGGGTTTATCAAAGAGTAGACTGCTATAGTCGTTGACTTCTCCATCTCGTGTACCTGTCCTATTCCACTGATCCACGACTCTGTTTCTTAGCCAGTACCAGGTAGTTTTGATGACTACTGCTTTATAGTACAGTTTAATATCTGGTATGGCTAGGCTACCTTCCCTAGCATTTCTTTTCATTAATACCCTAGATATTCTAGACCTCTTGTTCTTCCAGATGAATTTTGTTATTATTTTATCCAGCTCTGTAAAATAATTTTTTGGTAGTTCAATTGGTATGGCACTGAATAGATAGATTAATTTAGGTAAAATTGTCATTTTTATTATATTGGATCGGCCTAACCATGAGCAATTGATCTTTTTCCATTTATTTAGATCTGACTTTATTCGTGTGAAAACTCTTTCATAATTATGTTCATAAAGTCCCTGGGTTTGTCTTGGCAGATAGATTCCCAAATATTTTATAGTGTCTACAGTAGCTCTGAATGGAATTTCTCTTTCTATCTCTTGCTGTTGGGCTTTGTTAGTAATGTATAGGAATGCCAAGGATTTATGTGGGTTTATTTTATATCCTGCAACTTTGCTAAAGTTGTTTATTATTTCAAGTAGTTTTTTATTTTATTCTCTAGGATTCTCTAAGTAAATCATCATATCATCTGCAAAAAATGATAATTTAGTTTCTTCTTTGCCTATTCTGATTCCTTCAATTTCTTTTTCTTTTCTTATTGCTACAATTAATGTTTCTAGTACCAAATTGAATAGTAGGGGTGATAATGGACATCCTTGTTTCACCCCTGGTCTTATTGGGAATGCATCTAGGTTATCCCCATTACAAATAATGCTTTTAGGTAGATTCTATTTATAATTTGAAGGAAGGCTCCATTTATTCCTATGCTTTCTAGTGTTTTTAATAGGAATGGATGTTGTATTTTGTCAGAGGTATTTTCTGCATCTATTGAGGTGATCATACAGTTTCTGCTAGTTTTGTTGTTGATATGGTCAATTATGCTAATAGTTTTCCTAATATTGAACCAGCCTTGCATTCCTGGAATAAATCCTACCTGGTCGTAGTGTATTATTCTCATGATAAGTTGCTGCAATCTTTTTGCTAATATTTTATTTAAAATTTTTGCATCAATATTCATTGGGGAAATTGGTCTATAATTTTCTTTCTCTGTTTTGACTCTTCCTGGTTTCGGTATTAGTACCATATTTGGTACTAATAACTATTTTCCCAAATAGTCTACGAAATATAGGAATTAATTGTTCTTTAAATGTTTGATAGAATTCACAGGTAAAACCATCTGACCCTGGAGATTTTTTCCTACGGAGTTCATTGATGGTTTGCTCAATTTCTTTTTCTGAGATTGGGTTATTTAGAAATTTTACTTCCTCTTCTGTTAACCTGGGCAATTTATGTTTTTGTAGATATTCATCCACATCTCTAAGGTTGTCAAATTTATGGGCATCCAATTGGGCCAAATAATTCCCAATTGTTTTGATTTCCTCTTCATCAGAAGTGCATTCACCCTTCTCATTTTTGATACTGGTGATGTGATTTTCTTCTTTCTTTTTTTAAATCAAATTGACCAAAGGTTTATCAATTTTATTGGTTTTTTCATAAAACCAGCTCTTTGTTTCATTTATTAATTCAGTAGTTTTTCCTGGTTTCAATTTTATTAATCTCTCCTTTGATTTTCAGTATTTATAATTTGGTATTTAATTGGGGATTTTCAGTTTGTTCTTTTTCTTTTTTTTTTTTTTTAAATGCAATTTATTTATTTAACATATTTGGTTTTCAGCATTGATTTTCACAACAGTTTGAATTACAAATTTTCTCCCCATTTCTGCCCTCCCCCCCACTCCAAGATGGCTTATATTCTGGTTGCCCTGTTCCCCAGTCAGCCCTCCCCTCTATCACCCCCCTCCCCTCTCATCCCCTTTTCCCTTCCTTTCTTGTAGGGCAAGATAAATTTCTACGCCCCGTTGCCTGTGTATCTTATTTTTTAGTTGCATACAAAAACTTTTTTTGTTTTTGAACATCTGATTTTAAAACTTTGAGTTCCAAATTCCCTTCCCTCTTCCCTTCCCACCCATCCTCCCTAAGAAGTTGAGCAATTCAACCTAGGCCACACATGTATTATTATGTATAACCCTTCCACAATACTCATGTTGTGAAAGGCTAACTACATTTTGCTCCTTCCCAACCCATCCCCTTTTATTGAATTTTCTCCCTTGACCCTGTCCCCTTTCCAAAGTGTTTGTTTTGATTACCTCCACCCCCATCTGCCCTCCACTCCATCATCCCCCCGCCTTTTTTTTTTTTTTTTATCTTCCTCCCTCTTCTTTCCTGTGGGGTGAGATACCCAACTGAGTATGTATGGTATTTCCCCTCAGGCCAAATCTGATGAGAGCAAGGTTCACTCATTCCACCCTCACCTGCCCTCTCCCCTCTACCCATAGAACTGTTTCCTCTTGCCACCTTTATGCGAGATGATCCACCCCATTCTATCTCTCCCTATCTCCCTCTCTCAGTATGTTACTCTCTCATCCCTTAATTTCATTTTATTTCTTTTAGCTATCTTCCCTTCATCCTCAACTCACCCTGTGTCTGCTCTCTCTCTTTTACATATATATATATATACACATACATACACATACATACATATACACATAGATACATACATACATACACATTCACTTATATATACATAAACATATATATATGCATATATATATATGCATATTCCCTTCAACTACCCTAATACTGAGGTCTCACGAATCATACTCATCATCTTTCCATGTAGGAATGTAAACAAAACAGTTCAACTTTAGTAAGTCCCTTGCAATTTCCGTTTCTTGATTACCTTTTCATGCTTCTCTTGATTCTTGTGTTTGAAAGTCAAATTTTCTATTCAGTTCTGGTCTTTTCACTGAGAAAGCTTGAAAGTCCTCTATTTTATTGAAAATCCATATTTTGCCTTGGAACATGATACTGAGTTTTGCTGGGTAGGTGATTCTAGGTTTTAATCCTAGCTCCATTGACCTCCGGAATATCGCATTCCAAGCCCTTCGATCTCTTAATGTAGAAGCTGCCAGATCTTGGGTTATTCTGATTGGGTTTCCACAATACTCAAATTGTTTCTTTCTGGCTGCTTGCAGTATTTTCTCCTTGATCTGGAAGCTCTGGAATTTGGCAACAATATTCCTAGGAGATTTCTTTTTGGGATCTATTTGAGGAGGCGATCGATGGATTCTTTCAATTTCTATTTTGCCCTGTGGCTGTAGAATATCAGGGCAGTTCTCCTTGATAATTTCCTGAAAGATGATATCTAGGCTCTTTTTTTGATCATGGCTTTCAGGTAGTCCAATAATTTTTAAATTCTCTCTCCTGGAGCTATTTTCCAGGTCAGTGGTTTTTCCCAGGAGATATTTCACATTGTCTTCCATTTTTTCATTCCTCTGGTTCTGTTTTATAATATCCTGATTTCTCATAAAGTCACTAGCTTCCACTTGCTCCAATCTAATTTTTAAAGTAGTATTTTCTTCAGTGGTCTTTTGGACCTCCTTTTCCATTTGGCTAATTCTGCCTTTCAAGGCATTCTTCTCCTCATTGGCTTTTTGGAGCTCTTTTGCCATTTGAGTTAGTCTATTTTTTAAGGTGTTGTTTTCTTCGGTGTATTTTTCAGTATTTTTTTGGGTCTCCTTTAGCAAGTCATTGACTTGTTTTTCATGGTTTTCTCGCATCCTTCTTATTTCTCTTCCCAATTTTTCCTCTACTTCTCTAACTTGCTTTTCCAAATCCTTTTTGAGTTCTTCTATGGCCTGGGGCCAGTTCATGTTTTTCTTGGAGGCTTTTGTTGTAGGCTCTATGACTTTGTTGTCTTCTTTAGGCTGTATGTTTTGGTCTTCTTTGTCACCAAAGAAAGAATCCAAAGTCTGAGACTGAATCTGGGTGCGTTTTCGCTGCCTGGCCATATTCCCAACCAACTAACTTGACCCTTGAGTTTTTCAGTGGGGTATGACTGCTTGTAGATTACAGAGTTCTATGTTCTACGTTTGGGGGGGAGGTGCCAGCTCTGTCAGAGCCGCACTCCTCCTTCCCCAAGGACCCCCAGTCCAGACTGGGCTCAGATCTTTGGCAGGCTGTGCATCCCTGCTGTGATCCGCCACTTAATTCCTCCCACCAGGTGGGCCTGGAGCCGGAAGTAACAACAGCTGTAGCTGCCCCGCCTCCGCTGCCCCGGGGCTGGAAGCCGAACCGCGAACTCCTTCCACTCCCGCAGCTTTTCCCACTAACCTTCTCCGCAGTCTTTGGTGTTTGTGGGTCGAGGGGTCTGGTAACTGCCGCAGCTCACATATTCAGGGCGCTAGGGCCCCCTCCGCCCGGCTTCTGGTCTGGATCGTCCACGCCGCTCAGGCTGGGTTCTGCTCCACTCCGTTCCCAGCTCCCAGCTCCCAGCTCCGTGTGGAATAGAGCTCACCCAGAGACCATCCGGGCTGTCCTGGGCTGGAGCCCTGCTTCCCTCTGCTGTTCTGTGGGTTCTGCCGTTCTAGAATTGGTTCAGAGCCATTTTTATAGGTTTTTGGAGGGACTCGGGTACGGAGCTCACTCTAGTCCGTGCTTACCAGCCGCCATCTTTCCAGTTTGTTCTTTTTCTAGCTTTCTCAGTTGCATGCTCACTCATTGATCTCCTTTTTCCCTATTTTATTCATGTAAGCATTTAGAGATATAAAACTTCCCCCAAGAACTGCTTTTGCTGCATCCCATAAGTTTTGGTATGTAGTCTCATTATTGTCATTCTCTTGAATGAAGTTATTAATTGTTTCTCTGGTTTGTTCTTTGGCCCACTCATTCTTTAGAATTAGATTATTTAGTTTCCAATTAAATTTTAGCTTATTTTTCCATGCCTACAGATTCATCCCTTTGGCCTTTCAGACTCCCCTGGCTTGGAAATTTGCCTTACTCAGACTGCTCGCAGTTTCTAACTCTCTCAAATCTGCTCAGATTCACTTTTTTATCGGAATCTGACAGAACTTGTGAGAGAGCTCCGGTAAGACGCTGTTTTCACATGGCCATCTTGGCTCTGCCTCTTCAAAGATGATTTCTAAGCTATTTTGTCCCAACAAATACTCAGGTTTTTATTTTATTTTTTAAGCATTATTATTATTATTTTCAAAATTAACTTATTCAATATTTTTAGTTTTCCACATTGACTTCCATGAGATTTTGAGTTACAAATTTTCTCCCCATCTCTACCCTCCCCCCATCCTAAGATGATTTAAATTCTGATTGCACTTTTCCCCAGTCTGCCTTTCCTTCTATCACCCCACTCCCCTGCCCCCATTCCCTTCCCCTTTACTTTCTGGTATGGCAAGGTAGATTTCTGTGTCCCATTGCCTGTATATCTTATTTCTCAGTTGCATGTAAAAACACCCTTTTAAATTTGTTTTTAGAACCTTGAGTTCCAAATTCTCTCCCTTCCTCCCTCCCCACCCACCTTCCTTGAGAAGGCAAGCAATTCAACATAGGCCACACATGCATTGTTATGCAAAACACTTCCATAATAGTCATGTTGTGAAAGACTAACTAAATTTCCCTCTATCCTATCCTGTCCCCCTTTATTGACTTTTCTCCCTTGATCCTGTCACTTTTCAAAAGTGTTTCCTTTTGACTACCTCCTCCCCTAATCTTCCCTCCCTTCTGTCATCCCCACATCTTATCCCCTTCCCCCCTACTTTCCTGTAGGGTAAGATACCCAATTGAGTGTATGTATTATTCCCTCCTTAAGTCAAATCTGATGAGAGCAAGATTCACTCATTCCCTTTTACCTACCCCCTCTTCCCTTCCATTACAACAGCTTTTTCTTGCCACTTTTATGTGAGATAATTTACCTCATTCTATCTCTCCATTTCTCCTTCTCCCAATATATTCCTCTCTCACTCTTTAATTTTATTTTTTAGATATCTTCCTTTCATATCATCCCTGTGCCCTCTGTCTGTATATATATGTATATGTATGTATATATATATACACATAATATATATGTATATGTATGTATGTATATATGTATGTATGTATATTTCCTTCATCTACTCTAATACTGAGAAAGGTCTCATGAGTTGCAAATATCATCTTTCCATGTAGGAATGTAAGCAAAACAGTTCACCTTTAGTAAGTCCCTTATGATTTCTCTTTCCTGTTTACCTTTTCATGCTTCTCTTGATTCTTGTATTTGAAAGCCAAATTTTCTATTTAGCTCTGGCCTTTTCATCGAGAATGCTTGAAAGTCCTCTATTTTATTGAAAATCCACATTTTGCCCTGGAGCGTTATACTCAGTTTTGCTGGGTAGGTGATTCTTGGTTTAAATCCTAGTTCCTTTGACCTCTGGAATATCGTATTCTAAGCCCTTCAGTCCCTTAACGTAGACGCTGTTAGATCTTGTGTTATCCTGATCGAGTTTCCACAATACTCAAATTGTTTCTTTCTGGCTGCTTGCAATATTTTCTTCTTCATTTGGGAGCTCTGGAATTTGGCTACAACATTCTTAGGAATTTTCTTTTTCAGATCTTTTTCAGGAGGTTATTGGTGGATTCTTTAAATTTCTATTTTATCTTCTGGTTCTAGAATATCAGGGCAGTTTTCCTTGATCATTTCTTGAAATATGATGTCTAGGCTCTTTTTGTGATCATGGCTTTCAGGTAGTCCAGTAATTTTCAAATTCTCTCTCCTGGATCTATTCTCCAGGTCAGTGGTTTTTCCAATGAGATATTGCACATTGTCTTCCGTTTTTTCATTCCTTTGGTTCTGTTTCATAATATCTTGATTTCTCATAAAGTCACTAGCTTCGACTTGTTCCAATCTAATTTTTAAGGTAGTATTTTCTTCAGTGGTCTTTTGGACCTCCTTTTCCATTTGGGTAATTCTGCCTTTCAAGACATTCTTCTCCTCATTGGCGTTTTGGAGCTCTTTTGCCATTTGAGTTAGTCTATTTTTAAGGTGTTATTTTCTTCAGTGTTTTTTGGGTCTCCTTTAGCAAGTCATTGACTTGTTTTTCATGATTTTCTTGCATCACTCTCATTTCTCTTCCCAAAGTGTCCTCAACTTCTCTTACTTGATTTTCCAAATCCTTTTTGAGCTCTTCCATGGCCTGAGGCTGATTTGTATTTTTCTTAGAGGCTTTTGATGTAGACTCTTTGAATTTGTTGACCTCTTCTGGCTGTATATTTTGATCTTCTTTGTCACCAAAGAAAGATTCTATAGTCTGAGTGTAAGTCCTTTTACCCTGCTTGCTCATCTCCCCAGCCAATTACTTGACTTTTGAGCTTTTGGTCAGGGTATGATTGCTTTCAGAGTGGTGAGTGCTTTGTCCCAAGCTTCAGGGGTTTTACCCTCCTGTTTTCAGAGCTACTTCTATTCTGAGGTGGTATATGCTCCTCTCCTGGCCTGTGCTCTGGCTTGTGAGTGCAGGCAGTCTTTTCTGCCATTTAACCACCAGAAGGACTCCCTCTCCACAGCCACCTCAAAGCTCTGCTGCACCAGTATCCCTCCTCCCCCAAGAACCTCCAACCAGAACTCTCACCCACATCCAAGCAGGGCAAAGCAAGAGAACCTTGCCTCAGTGCCAGCAAAGGGATTTCTTCACTCCCACTCTGATCAGCTGCTTGATTCATCCCACTGTGTGGGATAAGGGGTCCAGAAGCAGCTGCTGCTGGAGCTCTGAAAGCAGCTGCAGGAGTTTCCTGCTACTGCTGCTGCACCACCTCCACTGCCCCAGGGCTGTGGCCAGACTGCACACTTCCCTCACCCAGACCTAGAAGTTTTCCCACTGACCTGCTCAGTTGTCTTTAGTATTGTGTGTTGAGAAATCTGGCAACTGCCACAGTTCAATGATTCAGGACCCTGAAGCCTGCTCCACCTGGTCTACTCCTTGCCTGGTCTGTCCTGGCGCAGCCCATGTTGGGCTGTTCTCTACTGTCATAGGGTGGTAGAGACCCTTCCCAGTGACCATTCAGCCCATCTTGGGCTGGAGACTTGTTTCCCTGTGTTATTTAGTGGGTTCTGTAGCTCTAGAATTTGTTTAGAGTCATTTTTTACAGGTATTTGGAAGGATTTGGGGGAGAGCTTAAGCGAGTCCCTCTTTTTGAGCCACAATTTTGACTCTGCCTCCCAAAACTCTTTTTTAATCAGGATTTTATGTACTCCAGTAATTCTTAAATTAGCTCTCTTTGACCTTTTTCTAGCCACTTGTTTTTACAAGGTGATATTCCACATTTTCTTCTACTTTTTTCATTCCTTTCACTTTTTTATTGTTGTTTATTGATGTAGAGTCATTAGCTTCTAGTTTTCCAATTACAGTTTAAAAAAAATTTTCTTCAATGATTTTTTGTACTAATTTTCTTCACTTTCTAATTTTGTTTTTTTAAAGAGTTCTTTTTTAAAAAAAAAATTATTTTAGACTCAAACACCAGAACACAAATACAGAATAGAGAAAAGAAAAAATATCATAAACTTAAATATTAGAACTTACATACAAAATAAGAAAAGAAAAAAAGCATGTCATGTGCATAGCAGAACATAAGAGAGGATTCAAAATATATAACGATAAATTTTCATTTCAATAATACTATATGTTGTCTTGAGAGCTGTTCATCTTTTCTTTTCTTCCTTATAAGTTTTCTTTTATTCTCTGCTGTGCACTTTTTACTTTATTCTTTTTTTCACTCTTCCTACCCACCCTCCCTGAGGCTACAGTTAAGTGTGGGTATATTTTTATATAGCTATATATATACCCATATATGTATATACATACAAATATAGACATATATTTTCCATTACAAATTCTACTCGTGATCTTTGTTTTTATGTTTGTGTATATCTCTTGTTTCCTATCCCTCCTGACTCCTCTAATTTAATTCTACCTACTACTTTGCCCTCCTATTACTTAGCCTACCTCCCTTCAAGTATCTGTCTCTTATCCTCCTATTCCCATTAATCAAAATACCCTTCTGTAGCCTCCCATAACCTGTTCCCTCACCCTTCCCTGTAGAGATTCCCCCTTGTCCTCCCTGCTTTCCCTATTCCTGAACCATTTTATTTCTTCTGAATTTAGAAGAGTTTTATACTCTTCTAGATATGTGTGTGTGTATATTTCCTGTGGGGTAAGATACCCAATTGAGTGTGTATGTTATTTCCTCCTCAGGTCAATTCCGATGAGAGCAAGATTCACTCATTCCCCCTCATCTGCCCCCTCTTCCCTTCCTACAGAACTACTTTTTCTTGCTACTTTTATGGGAGATAATTTACCCCATTCTATCTCTCCCTTTCTCCCTCACTAATAATATAATCTCATCCCTTAATTTGATTTTATTTTTTTAAACATCATCCCTTCATATTCAACTCACCCTGTGCTTCTCTCTCCCTCTCCATCCCTCCCTCCCTCCCTCCCTCTCTCTCTCTCTCTCTCTATATATATATATATATATATATATATATATATATATATATATATATATATATATACACACACACATATTCCCTTCAGCTGTCGTAGTACTGAGGCCTCATGAATCATATACAACATCTTTCCATGTAAGAATGTAAACGGGGGAGAGGCGGAGACAAGATGGTGACTGGAAAGCAGGGACTTTTGTGAGCTCCCCACCAGGTCCCTCCAAAAACCTACAAAAGTGGCTCTGAACAAATTCTAGAAGTGCAGAATCCACAAAATAAGAGGTAAGCAGGGATCCAGTCCAGAACAGCCTGGATGGTTGCTGAATGAAGTCTATCACAGGCAGAGTGGAGCTCAGCATGGGCGGCGGCAGGACCAACCAGACCAGGAGCCAGGCGGAACAGGTCCTAGCACCCTGAATCAGTGAGCTGTGGCAGTTACCAGACTACTCAACCCACAAACACCAAAGACAACAGAGAAGGTCAGTGAGAAAAGCTGCAGGGGACAGAGTTCACACTTCAGCCACTGCCACCAGGGGCAGCGGGGGAGGTCCAGCTACAGAACTACAGCTACAGTTGCTTCCGGCCCCAGGCCCACCTGGTGGGAGGAATTCAGTGGCAGATCAGAGCAGGAGTGCAGAGCCTGCTTAAGATTTGTGTCAGGTTCGGGTTGGGAGTTCTTGGGGAAGGAGGAGTGCCGGTGTGCCAGAGCTGGCTGTATAGAAATAGCTCTGAAAACAACAGAGCATCCCCTCAAGCTTGGAACAAAGTACTCTTTGCTCTACAAGCAGTTATACCCTGACAAAAAGCTCAAGGGTCAAGTAAGTTGCCTGGGAACATGGCCAGGCAGTGAAAATGGACTTAGATTCAGACGCAGACTTTGAAATCTTTCTTTGGAGACAAAGAAGACCAAAACATACAGCCAGAAGAAGTGAACAAAGTCAAAGAGCCTACATCAAAAGCCTCCAAGAAAAACATGAACTGGTCTCAGGCCATGGAAGAGCTCAAAAAGGATTTGGAAAAGCAAGTTAGAGAAGTAGAGGAAAAATTGGGAAGAGAAATGAGAATGATGCAAGAAAACCATGAAAAACAAGTCAATGACTTGCTAGAGGAGACGCCAAAAATACTGAAAAAGATATTGAAGAAAACAACACCTTAAAAAATAGACTAACTCAAATGGCAAAAGGGCTCCAAATAGCCAATGAGGAGAAGAATGCCTTGAAAGGCAGAATTAGCCAAATGGAAAAGGAGGTCCAAAAGACCACTGAAGAAAATATGACCTTAAAAATTGGATTGGAAAAGTGGAAGCTAGTGACTTCATGAGAAATCAAGATATTATAAAACAGAACTAAAGGAATGAAAAAATGGAAGGCAATGTGAAATATTTCATTGGAAAAACCACTGACCTGGAAAATAGATCCAGGAGAGATAATTTAAAATTATTGGACTACCTGAAAGCCATGATCAAAAAAAGAGCCTAGATATCATCTTTCAAGAAATTATCAAAGAGAATTGCCCTGATATTCTAGAGCCACAGGGCAAAATAGAAATTGAAAGAATCCACACATAGCCTCCTGAAAAAAGATCCTAAAAGAATCACCCAGGTCAAGGAGAAAATACTGCAAGCAGCCAGAAAGAAACAATTTGAGTATTGTGGAAAAATAATCAGGATAACACAGGATGTAGTAGCTTCCACATTAAGGGACCAAAGGGCTTGAAGTATGATATTCTGGAGGTCAATGGAGCTAGGATTAAAGACAAGAACCACCCACCCAGCAAAACTGAGTATCATGCTCCAAGGCAAAATATGGATTTTCAATAAAATAGAGGACTTTCAAGCTTTCTCAGTGAAAAGACCAGAGCTGAATAGAAAATTTGACTTTCAAACACAAGAATAAAGAGAAGCATGAAAAGTTAAACAAGAAAGGGAAATCACAAGGGACTTAGTAAAGTTGAACTATTTTGTTTACATTCCTACATGGAAAGAAGATGTGTATGATTCATGAGACCTCAGTATCGTAGTAGCTGAAAGTAATATGCACATATATATGTGTGTGCATATATATATATATATATATGTGTGTGTGTGTGTCTATGTATGTATATGTATAGGTGTATATATATGTGTGTATGTATGTATATATGTATATACATACACACATATATATATATATATACACACACAGAGGGCACAGGTGAGTTGAATATGAAGGGATGATATCTACAAAATAAAATCAAATTAAGGGATAAGAGAGGAATATATTGAGAGAGAGAGAATGGGAGAGATAGAATGGGGTAAATAATCTCACATAACAGTGGAAAGAAAAAGTGGTTTTCTAGGAAGGGAAGAGGGGGCAGTTGAGCAGGAATGAGTAGATACTGCTCTCATCGGATTTGACCTGAGGAGGGAATATCATACACACTCAATTGGGTATCTTACCCCACAGGAAAGAAGGAGGAAGAAGATAAAAAAGGGACGATAGAAGGGAGGGAAGACGGGGGAGGAGGTAAACAAAAACAAACACTTTTGAAAAGGGACAAGGTAAAGGGAAAAAATTCTATAAAGGGGGATAGGTTAGGAAGGAGCAAAACATAGTTAATCTTTCACAACATGAGTATTGTGGGAGGGTTTTACATAATGATATGCATGTGGCCTATGTTGAATTGCTTGCCTTCTTAGGGAGGGTGGGTGGGGAAGGAAGAGGGGAGAGAATTTGGAACTCAAAGTTTTAAAAACAGATGTTCCAAAACAACAACAACAAAAAAAGTTTTTGCATGCAACTAGGAAATAAGATATATAGGCAATGGGGCATAGAAATTTATCTTGCCCTCCAATAGAAGATCAGAAAAGGGGATGGGAGGGGAGTGGGGTGACAGATTTGAGGGCAGACTGGGGAACAGGGCAACCAGAATACATGCCATCTTGGAGTGAGTGGGAGGGTAGAAATGGGGAGAAAATTTGTAATTCAAACTCTTGTGAAAATCAATGCTGAAAACTAAATATATTAAATAAATTAAATATAAAAAAAGAATGTAAACAAAACAGTTCAACTTTAGTAAGTGCTTTGTGATTTCCCTTTCTTGTTTACCTTTTCATGCCTCTCTTGTTTCTTGTGTTTGAAAGTCAAATTTTCTTTTTTTTTAAATTTAATTTATTTATTTTGCATATATATATATACTTATATATATGTATATATATAGATATATATGTATATACATACATACATACATACATACATACATACATACATATATATTCCATGTAGGAATGTAAACAAAACAGTTCAACTTTAGTAAGTCCCTTGCAATTTCTTTTTCTTGTTCTTTTTCTTGATTACCTTTCCATGCTTCTCTTGATTCTTGTGTTTGAAAGTCAAATTTTCTATTCAGCTCTGGTCTTTTCACTGAGAAAGCTTGAAAGTCCTCTATTTTATTTTTATTTTATCTATTTATTTATTGCCTTGGAGCATGATACCCAGTTTTGCTGGGTAGGCGATTCTTGGTTTTAATCCTAGCTCCATTGACCTCCAGAATGTCGTATTCCAAGCCCTTCTACCTCTTAATGTAGAAGCTGCCAGATCTTGGGTTATTCTGATTGGGTTTCCACAATACTCAAATTGTTTCTTTCTGGATGCTTGAAGTATTTTCTCCTTGATCTGGGAGTTCTGGAATTTGGTGACAATATTCCTAGGAGTTTTCTTTTTGGGATCTATTTGAGGAGGCGATCAATGGATTCTTTCAATTTCTATTTTGCCCTGTGGTTCTAGAATATCAGGGCAGTTCTCCTTGATAACTTCTTGAAAGATGATATCTAGGCTCTTTTTTTGATCATGGCTTTCAGGTAGTCCAATAATTTTTAAAATCTCTCTCCTGGATCTATTTTCCAGGTCAGTGGTTTTTCCAATGAGATATTTCACATTGTCTTACATTTTTTCATTCCTTTGGTTCTGTTTTATAATATCTTGATTTCTCATAAAATCAGTAGCTTCCACTTGCTCCAATCTAAATTTTAAGGTCATATTTTCTTCAGTGGTCTTTTGGACCTCCTTTTCCATTTGGTTAATTCTGCCTTTCAAGGCATTCTTCTCCTCATTGGCTTTTTGGAGCTCTTTTGCCATTTGAGTTAGTCTATTTTTTAAGGTGTTGTTTTCTTCAGTGTATTTTTCAGTATTTTTTTGGGTCTCCTTTAGCAAGTCATTGACTTGTTTTTCATAGTTTTCTCGCATCCTTCTCATTTCTCTTCCCAATTTTTCCTCTACTTCTCTAACTTGCTTTTCCAAATCCTTTTTGAGCTCTTCCATGGCCTGGTACCAGTTCATGTTTTTCTTGGAGGCTTCTGTTGTAGGCTTTTTGACTTTGTTAACTTCTTCTGTCTGTGTGTTTTGGTCTTCTTTGTCACCAAAGAAAGAATCCAATGTGTGAGACTGAATCTGCGTCCATTTTCGCTGCCTGGCCATATTCCCAACCAACTAACTTGACCCTTGAGTTTTTCAGTGGGGTATGACTGCTTGTAGACTAGAGAGTTCTATGTTCCACGTTTTGGGGGAATGCACCAGCTCTGCCACACCAGCACTACTCCTTCCCCACTGTGCACTCCTGCTCTGATCTGCCACTTAGTTCCTCCCACCAGGTGGGCCCGGGGCCAGAAGCAACTGCAGCTGCAGTTGCCCCACCTCTGCTGCCCCTGGGCTGGTAACCGAACTGTGAACTCCTTCCACTCCCGCTGCTTTTCCCACTGACCTTCTCTGTTGTCTTTCATGTCTGTGGGTTGAGAGGTCTGGTAACTGCCACAGCTCACTGATTCAGGGCGCTAGGGCCCACTCTGCCAGGCTCCTGATCTGGTCCGTGGAGCTCATGCTGGGCTCTGCTCTGCTCCGTTCCCAGCTCCCAGCTCCCAGATCCCAGCTCCGTGTGGGATAGACCTCACCCAGAGACCATCTGGGCTGTCCTGGGCTGGAGCCCTGCTTCCCTCTCCTGTTTTTGTGGGTTCTGCAGTTCTAGAATTGGTTCAGAGCCATTTTTTATGGGTTTTTGGAGGGACTCGGTGGGGAGCTCATGCTAGTCTCTGGTTTCCTGCCTCCATCTTGGCTCCACCCCCGGGACTGAAAGTGAAGTTTTCTATTCAGCTCTGGTCTTTTTACTGAGAAAGCTTGAAATTCCTCTATTTTATTGAAAATCCATATTTTGCCTTGGAGCATGATACTCAGTTTTGCTGGGTAGGTGATTCTTGGTTTTATTCCTAGCTCCTTTGACCTCCAGAATATTTTATTCCAAACCCTTCTATCCCTTAATGTAGAAGCTGCTAGATCTTGTATTATTCTGATTGTGTTTCCACAGTACTCAAATTGTTTCTTTCTGGCTGCTTTCAGTATTTTCTCCTTGATCTGGTAGCTCCAGAATTTGGTGACAATATTCCTAGGAGTTTTCTTTTTGGGACGTTTTAGAGGAGGTAATCTGTGGATTCTTTCCATTTCTATTTTACCCTCTGGCTGTAGAGTATCAGAGCAGTCCTCCTTTATAATTTCTTGAAAGATGATATCTAGGCTCTTTTTCTGGTCATGGCTTTCAGGTAGTCCAGTAATTTTTAAATTATCTCTCCTGGATCTATTTTCCAGGTCAGTGGTTTTTCCAATGAGATATTTCACATTGTCTTCCGTTTTTTCATTCCTTTGGTTCTGTTCTATAATATCTTGGTTTCTCATAAAGTCAGTAACTTCCACTTGCTCCAATCTAATTTTTAAGGTCATATTTTCTTCAGTGGCCTTTTGGACCTCCTTTTCCATTTGGCTAATTCTGCCTTTCAAGGCATTCTTCTCCTCATTGGCTTTTTGGAGCTCTTTTGCCATTTGAGTTAGTCTATTTTTTAAGATATTGTTTTCTTCAGTATTTTTTTGGGTCTCCTCTAGCAAGTTGTTGACTTGTTTTTCCTGATTTTCTTGCATCATTCTCATTTCTCTTCCCAGTTTTCCCTCTACTTCTCTAACTTGTTTTTCCAAATCCTTTTTAAGCTCTTCCATGGCCTGAGACCAGTTCATGTTTTTCTTGGAGGCTTTTGATGTAGGCTCTTTGACTTTGTTGACTTCTTCTGACCATATGTTTTGGTCTTCTTTGTCACCAAAGAAAGATTCCAAAGTCTGAGTCTGAATCTGAGTCTGTTTTTGATGCCTGGCCCTGTTCCCAGACAAGTACTTGACCCTTGAGCTTTTTGTCAGGATATGACTACTTGTAGAGCAAAGAGTACTTTGTTCCAAGCTTGAGGGGATGCTCTGTTGTTTTCAGAGCTATTTCTATACAGCCAGCTCTGCCACACCAGCACTCCTCCTCCCCCAAGAATTGCCAACTCAAACTGCCACTCAGATCTTAGACAGGCTCTGCACTCCTCCTCTGATCTGCCACTGAATTCCTCCCATCAGGTGGGCCTGGGGCCGGAAGCAACTGCAGCTGTAGTTCTGTAGCTGCACCTCCCCCGCTGCCCCTGGTGGTGGTGGCTGAACTGTGAACTCCTTCAACTCTGTCCCCATCAGCTCTTCCCACTAACCTTCTCTGTTGTCTTTGGTGTTTGTGGGTTGAGTAGTCTGGTAACTGCCACAGCTCACTGATTCAGGGTGCTAGGGCCTGTTCTGCCTGGCTCCTGGTCTGGTTGGTCCTGCTGTCACCCACGCTCGACTCCGCTCCCCTGAGCTCCCAGCTCCATATGCGATTGATCTTACCGAGTGACCATCCAGGCTGTCCTGGGTTGGAGCCCTGCTTCCCTCAGCTATTTTGTGGGTTCTGCACTTCTAGAATTTGTTCAGATCCGTTTTTTATAGGTTTTTGGAGGGTCCTGGGGAGGAGCTTATGCAAGTCCCTACTTTCCAGTGGCCATCTTGGCTCTGCCCAGGCTGTAAATTTTCAACGCTTCCCAGGTGGTGTGATTTAGGCAAAGGTGTTTTCACTGCTCCTATCTGTGCTCTAGTCCTTACCCCGGTAAGAGCCTTCTCCTTTGTGACCTTATGTGATAGCACTCTTCTCCATTTTGGAACTGCAACCTGGAACTATGTAATGGGCAGTGAAGTTGTCAAAGAGCACTCAGTTTTGTGCCTAGTACAAACACAGGGGTCCCATGTAATATCTCTTTGATCAGTTGTGCAATCTCCTTATTGTCCCTGGGCAGTAAGATCTACTGAAACTGCTGCTACTTTTTCTTCTGTCTTGCCTCCTCCATAGCCTACAACTGTTGTTACTGCCACTCCAAGTCCAATCACTCCCACTCCAATGTGACAGACCTCTTCTGAACTCCTAAGTTTTCTTAGGCTAAAAAAAATCTCACCCCCAATCTTCTTTCGGCTGTCTTGCTTCAGAATTTGAATGGGATTATTTCAAAGTTATTTTTAAATTGTTTGGAGGAGCATGTTGATAGAGTCACCTTGCAATGCTCCCTCTACTGTACTATCTTATTTTAAAGTTCTACTTTTTGGCAGTTTGCATGTTATGGGCCTGAGCTAAGTGGGGTGTCCTCATCATGAATAGCTGGAAAGCTTCTGATGCATTGAAAAATATCATCTTTTCTTACAAAAGTTTTATTTAGTTATGCTAAACTATTTTTCACCTGTCTTATTTTCCTTGCTACATTTTTGTTCTTTACTTTCCTAAAATACAAGTCCTATCATGTCACACAGGTGCTTCCCCACCACCATCTCCCCACTCAATAAACTCTAGTGGTTCCCTGTTGCCTCCAGGAGGAAATAGAAAATGCTCTTTTTGGTGTTCAAAGCCCTTCCTAACCTATCCCTTCGATACCTTTCTCCCTGAGTTGTTCTCTTTGACCCAGTGAAACTGGCCTACTATGTGACTGTTCTATAAACAAGACACTCTATCTCTCCCTCCCAGGCATTTTATCAGGCTGTCCCTTATGCCTGGAATATTCTTCCACTAATTCTATTACCTTCCCTCTGCTAAGTATCTCCTATTTATCCTGTACATAGCTTGCTTTGTATATAAATTGGTTTGCATATTGTCTCTTCTATTGTTGTAAGGTCCTTGAGGACAAATTGTTTTTGTCTTTTTTTTTGTGTTACAGAACCTAGTACAGCGGTTGGCATATGGGAGGAACTTAATAAATGCATATTGATTTATTGATCATGCAGTATCTTTTATGCATCTCTCATGTGAGATTTCCAGATTTAAGTAGCTCTTTTTTGTTTCACTAGGCAGTGTCACTTTACTAATATAGATCTAAAATTCAGACTTCTATAGTATCACTCTGTCTTTACGATTTGGTCTGAATGTCTTGTTAAGGAGGCAGCTTCATAGAGGCATGGTGTGGAGGTGGGCAGGTCTGGCTAGGAATCTTTCCTTTGACATATCAGAGCTCTAGGACCACAGGGGAATTGTGTCACTTCTTTGGGCCTCAGATTTAGTCATCTGCAAAACGGGATGAGTAGAATCCCTAATACCTATATAGAAATTGTTGGCATGAAGATCAAATATTCAGAATACTTTACAAACTTTAAAGCATCATATACATTTTTTCAAAAAAAGCCTTGTTCTCCCTGTCTCTCTCAGACAGGAAGTCCTGAAGCTACTCATCACTTGTTTCCTTTACTGGTCAACTGAAGAGGTTTAAGCATTCTGTTTACAACCTGGGCCAGTTTGATCTACTCTTGGGACCTTACCATATTTATGCCACAATTATGCCACTTATGCCACACCCAATCAACTTAGCATACTACAGCTCAGAGCTCTTGAGCATAAGAGATCTATCAGCCTCAGCCTCTTGGGCAGCTAGGATTATAGGCATATGGTACCATTTCTGTACTTTAATGCACCATATAAACATCATTTATCACTGTCATCATTATCATCAACAAGCATGATTAACTTTTTCTGCCTAGTTCTCCTTTCAATTCCTCAATTTTTTAAAATTTCCTACACCTTTAAGGTGACTTTTCTGTCCAAACCTTTATTTCAAAATTATACCTGCATTGTGAAAAAATCAATTCATATGGACTAACGGCATATACATTCAACTTTTTGCATTATACTTTATTCAAACAAAATTACAATTTAAGCAATTTAATTCACCAGACATTTTTTAAACATGCACACACACACACACACACACACACACACACACACACCACGGCCCCATAGGTCAAAGAAGAAAAGTGACACAATTCCTACCATTTTACATGTACATACACATTGGCTAGGCATGTTGATAGTATTGATCTGAGTGGCCTTGGATCCTAGAACTACCTGAAACTAATACAAATAGAAAAATAGGAAAAGGAACCTGTGTCACTTATGAGTTATGAAGTTTTTTCTAAATCCTGGGCTTGCAAACAGTCTGTTGTAAGCACATTGTACATACTACAGAAAATTACTCCAACATGTCAATATGAGTGATGTAGACAAAATAAATGAACATTAAAATTTTATATCTTTGCTGGATGGTCTCTGGCTATTAATTGATATGTATGGAGAAGAAATATTGAGGGTGAGGTCCATAGATATATTGTATGTGGAAGTTGGGATAGGTGATTCTATGTTAGCATGTATATAATTTGCTCCTCCCTTAGTCCCATTGGTTTTGCTTCCTGTTTGGATACTATCAAGAGTGAGTATAAAGACAGTCAAAATGGCAAAGTAAAGGCAAGAACTCACCAGAGCTTTCCCCAATTTCTCTCCAAACAACTTTAAAATAATGTATCAGAATGAATTCTGGAGTGGGAGAACAAACGAAAAGTTGGGTAAAACAATTCCAGCCCAAGCAGGAAAGATGTGTCTCAGGGTGAGAACTGACAGCGGCATCAGCTGTGGAGGTTTCCAGAGATCTCAGCTCACAGACAGTGAGGGAGGTCAGAAGACTGCACTGGGTGCAAAACTGGTGCATTGCCTATACACAGTTCTTGGTAGCAGTTCCAGGGTGAGGAGAAACATTAGCACACTAGCACTTGCAACCACAAGGGAATGGGAAGCCCAGACAAAGTTCCAGAATGGAAATGAATGCTTGTGGTCTCTCGCAGACCAGAGCACAGGCACCTCTCCTTAGATCATAGTCACCTTGTGAGAACTGAACATGTAAAGATGCCCAGAACTAGCTCTGAAAATAGCAGCATGAAAAACCTGAAACTTGGGACAGTTTCCTGTCCATGTCAGGAGCAGAGCCCTACCTTAATGTCAAATTAAAAGTCAAGAAATAGGCTGGAAAAATGAGCAAACAACAAAAGAACCCAACCCTAAGAATTTACTGTGGTGACCGGTAAGATCAAGACACAAACTCAGAAGAACACAACAAATAGTTACATCCATAGTCTCAAAGAAAAATATGAATTTGTCTTATATGCCACAAGAATTCCTGGAAGAGCTGAAAGAGGATTTTACAAATCAAATAACAAAGGTAGAAGAAAAATTGAGCAAAAAAGAGTGATGCAAGAAAATTAGGGGAAAAAGGTCAACAGCTTGGTAAAGTATAGAAAAATACCAAAGAAAATAACACCTTAAAAACAGAATTGTAAAAAAGGCACAAAAATCCACTGAAGATCTCCTTAAAAAGCAGAATTATCCAAATGCAAAAAGAGGTAAAAAAAATACACTAAGGAAAAAACTCCTTAGAAAGTAGAATTGGCCAAATGTAAAAGGAAGTACAAATGCTCATTGGAGAGAAAAAATTCTTTAAAAACTATAATTGATAAAGTGGAAGCTAATGACTTCAGGAGAGGTCAAGAAACAATCAAACAAAATCAAAAGAATGAAGAAGATAGAAGAAAATATGAAGTATCTCATTGGAAAAACAACTGACCTGCAACATAGACCATGGAGGGCTAATTTAAGACTTATTGGACTAACTGAAAGCTGTGATCAAGCAAACAGCATAGACATCATATCTGAAGAAATTATCAAGAAACATGCCCTTATATCCTAGGACCAGAGGGTGAAAGAGAAACTGAAAGAACCCCCCAATCACCTTCTGAAAGAGATTTCAAAATGAAAATTCTCAGGAATATTTTAGCCAAATTCCAGAGTTCCCAAGTCAAGGAGGAAATATTGCATGCAGCCAGAGAGAAACAATTCAAATATCATGGAACCACATCAGGTAACACAAGATTTAGCAGGTTCTTCAGTAAAGGACTAGAGGGCTTAGAATATGATATAATGGAAGGCAAAGGAACAAGGATTAAAAACAAAAATAATCTACCCTGCAAATCTGAGTATAACCTTTCAGGGGAAAAAAGTGGAAATTCAATAAAATAGAGGACTTTCAAGCTTTCCTTTTGAAAAGATGAGAGCTGAATAGAAAATGTGAATTTGAACAATTTGAATAAAAGAGTCATGAGAAGCATAAAAAGGCAAATAGGAAAAAATGATTAGGGATTCAATAAGGTTAAAATATTTACATTACAACATGGAAAGATGATGCTCCCCCACTAGAACAAGCTCCCAAGGTCCATTTGTAGGAGAATATAGGATAGTCAAGCTTCCAAGACTTCAGACACATCCAAATGAGGTGCTGCACATGGAAGTCTATTTTAAAAGAAACAAAAAAATGAAATAGATAAACCATTGGTTAATTTGATTAAAAAAAGAAAGAATACTAAATTACCAGTATCAAAAACAAAAAGGGCAAATTCACCATCAATGAAGAGAAAATTAAAGCAATTATGAGGAGCTATTATGCCCAATTATATTCTAATAACTTTAATAATCTAAGTGATATAGATTCATATTTACAAGATACAAATTGCCCAAATGAACAGAAAAGGAAATAAAATACATAAATAATCCTATCTTAGGAAAAGAAATTGAACAAGCTATCAATGAGCTCCCTAAGAAAAATCCCCAGGAAGAGATGGATTCACAAGTGAATTCTACCAACATTTAAAGAATAAGCAAAGAAGGAATCTTACCAAATTCCTTTTATCACACAAATATGGTGCTGATACTTAAATCGTGAGGAGCAAAAACAGAGAAAGAAAACTATAGACCAACTTTCCTAATAAATATTGATGCAAAAATTTAAAATAAATCACTACCAAGGAGATTACAGCAATATATCACAATGATCATACACTATGACCAAGTGTGATTTATACCAGGAATGCAGGGCTGGTTCAATATTATGAAAACTATCAGTATAATTAACCATATCAATAGCAATACCAACAGAAATAGTATTATCTCAATAGATGCAGAAAAACATTTGACAAAATACAACATTTATTCCTTTTGAAAACACTAGAAAGCACAAGAATATGTGGAGCTTTTCTTAGTGTGACATGTTGAGTATCTGTCTGAAATTGTTAGGAAACATTATTTATAATGGGGATAAAGCTAGAAACCTTCCCAATAAGATCTGGGGTGAACCAAGGATTCCTATTGTCATCACTTAATATTCAACACTGTATTAGAAATCCTAGCTATAGCAATAAGAACAAGAAATTGAAAGAATTATAATAGGCAACAAGGAAATAAAACTATCACTCTTTGCAGATGATATGATGGTATTTCAGGAGAATCCTAGAGAATTGATAAAAAATTGAATAATTAATAACTCAAGCAAAACTACAGGATATAAAGTAAATGCACAGAAATCATCAGAGTTTCTTGTCTATTACCAACAAAGTCCAAAAGCAAGGGATAGGAAGAGAAATTCTATTTAAAATAACTGCAGACAATATGATATATTTGGGTGTCTACCTGTCAAGACAAATCCAGGAACTATATGAATACAATTACAAAACACTTCACAAAAACATCAGATCTTAGCAATTGGAAAATATTAATTGCTCATGGGTAGGCTGAGCTAGTGTAATAACAATGACAATTCTACTTAAATTTTAATTTACTTATTTAGTATCATACCAAAGAAATAACCAAAAAATTATTTTATAGAGCTAGAAAAACTAATAATTGGACGGGATGCCTGGTATTTGGGGAATGACTGAAAAAGTTGTATATGCTTGTGATAGAATACTATTGTGCTATAAGAAATGAACAAGGTGCTTTCAGAAACACCCAAAAATATTTATATGAACTGATGCAAAATAAAGTGAGCAGAACCAGGAGAACATTGTACCAGTAACAGCAATATCATATGGTGATCAATTGTGAATGAATCAGCTCTTCTCAGCAATACAATGATCTAAGACATTTCCAAAGGACATATGACTAAAAATGCTATCTATCTCCAGAGAAAGAACTGATAGAGACTGAATGCAGATCAAACTATACTTTTTTTTAAAAAGTTTATTTATTTTTCTTATTTTATTTTTCTGGTCTGTGTTTTCCTTAATAATGTAGCTAATTTGGAATTGTTTTGCATGACTTCATATGTATAATCTATATCAAATTTCTTGCCTTCTCAAGGTGGGGGGAAGAAGGTGGGAGAGAATTTGGAACTCAAAATTTTTAAAAATGTTAAAAATTGCTTTTATATGTAATTGCAAAACATTTTTAAAAAGTAATTATAAAAGGTGTTTTGCTTTCAGTGTTTGAATGTGTCATCCAAATATTAGTTGTATTTGAAGGTAAGCTACTCTCTTAAAATGAAATCTCCTTGAGAAATAATTATATAAAATTATTGTATTATAATTCAGTTTTTAAAAACATTTAATTTAGAAGCTTATTTAAAGCTTCTCTCACCTAAGAATATACTCATCACAAATTAAAAGACATATTGGAAAGTGAGGAAATTTTCAAGAAATGCAGATTTTTCCCTTCTTAATACCATCTAATTTCTGGGTCCTGTAGGGGTAACTCTGATGTATTTTTATCTTGGTATGAATACTGACTTAATGTTTTCTTTCTCATATTTCAGGGACTGGGCTTCATTGGGAAGGACTTAGGCAGCCAGTTACCACTGATGATGATTTATGCTTTGAATATATATTGGAAATGCTATTGTTTGACTCTTTTATCTATGCCATGGTGACCTGGTATATGGAAGCTGTTTTTCCGGGGCAATATGGAATCCCCCAGCCCTGGAATTTTTTCTTGAAGGTGAGTTCTGAAGTTGTTGTTGTTAAGGTCCCTACAGAACTTTTTTGAGCTACTTGTTTGTGAAAAGAGTGACTATTCCAACTATTCTCTAAGGTGTCTTGTTCGCAAAACCCGTAATTATTAAGAAGCAAGTATCCATGGCTGAAACAACCCTAGTTCCTTCTCACAATTCACCAAGATTGTATGTAATAATAGTTGTCAATGTGCATGTCCTCTCCATGCAAAAATTTAAGTTCTTTGAGGTTATCATTGTATTATTTATCTTTATGTACCCCAGATCTAGTACATTGTCTAGCACATAGTAGATGTACATTAGGTGGCTTTTCAACAAGTTGTTTATGGCTATAGCAAACTAAGGTGGAGTGAATCATACCTTCTTTCTTCTTTCTCTGTTTGTCCCCGTCCTACTATATTTTCTTTGTTGACCTCATTTTGAGATTATTTCATTCTGAAAACTGCTTCTATATGTGACATTTTTTTTACATTTTTAAATTTTGAGTTACAGATATTTTCCCTTCCTCCTACTTCTTCCCTTTCCGTTGGTAAGACAAGCAATATAATGTCAATTATACATGTTAAGTCTAACTACAGTTTTCCATATCAGTCATGCTACAAAAAAGCAAGAAAAATAAAATGAAAAGCAATGTGCTTCAATCTATGCCCAGAAATCATCGATTTTTTCTCTGAAGGTGGATAGCATTTTTCATCATGGTTCCTTTGGAATTGTCTTGGATCATGGTATTGTTGAGAATAGCTAAGTCATTCATAATTGATCATTATACAATATTGCTGTTACTATATACAATGTTCTCCTGGTTCTACTCATTTCTCTTTGCATCAGTTCATGTAAGTCTTCCCAGGTTTTTTTTGAAACCATCCCCCTTGTTATTTTGTACAGCACAGTAGTATCACAATCATGTATCACACTTTGTTCAGCTATTCCTGAATGGATGGGCATCCCCTCAATTTCCAATTCTTTGCCACCACAAAAAGACCCGCTATAAATATTTTTCTACATATAAGTCCTTTTCTTTTTTCCTTCTTTAAAAAAAATCTTTGTAGGATACAGACCTGGGTCAAAGGATAGGCAGCATTTTATAACTCTTTGGGCATAGTTCCACGTTGTTCTCCAGTATGGTTAGACCAGTTCACAACTCCACTAACAGCATATTAATGCCATTGTTTTTCCATATCTCCTCCAGTATTTGTCATTTTTTTTCTGTCGTGCTAGAAAATCTGATAGGTGTGAGGTGCGACCTCAGAGATACTTTAATTTACATTTCTCTAATTGTTAGGGTTTTAGACTATTCGACTTCTAAAAGCTTTGATTTCTTCTGAAAACCACCTCTTCATATACTTTGACCATTTATCAGTTGAAGAGTGGCCATTATTTTTATAAATTTGGCTCAGTTATTTATATATTTGAAAAATGAGATCTTTATCAGAGAAACTTGCTGGAAAAGACTTTCCCCTATTTTCCTGCTTTCCTCCTAATTTTAGCAGTGGTTTTGTTTATGTAAAACCCTTTTAATTTCATGACATCAAAATTATCCATTTTACTTCCCCTAATGCTCTTTATCTCTTGTTTGGTCATAAACTCTTCCCTTATCTATGGATCTGAAAGGCAAAACTTTCTATGTTCCTCTAATTTGCTTATGATATCACTCCTTATGGCTAAATCATGTACTTTTGTTGACTTTATTACTTTGGTATATGGTTCTGCCAGACTGCTTTTTCTTTTTCTTTTTTTAAATTTCTTTTTTTATTTTTAGTTCCACAAGTTTTTGAGTTCCAAATTTTCTCCCCTACCCTCCCCTCTCCCCTCTCCACCCCAAGATGGTATGTAATCTGATATAGGTTCTACATATAACTTCACATTAAACTTATTTTCACAATAGTCAAGTCGTAAAGATGAAATATACCAATGGAATGAACCATGAGAAATAAGAACCAAAACAAGAGAGAGGGACAGAGAGGGAGGGAGGGAGGGAAGGAGAGAGAGGGAGAGGGAGAGGGAGAGGGAGAGGCAGAGGGAGAGGGAGAGCAAATAGTTTGCTTCAGTCTGCATTCAAACTCTGTAATTCTTTCTCTGAATGTGCATAGCTTTTCCCATCATGAGTCTTTTGGAGCTATCTTAGAACCTTGCATTGATGAGAAGAGACAAGTCTATCAAAGTTGGTCATCACAGATACCATGTATCTATAATTGTGTATAATGTTCTCCTGGTTCTGCTCCCCTCACTCAGCATCAGATCGCATAAGTCTTTCCAGGTTATTATGAAGTCTGTCTCCTCCTCATTTCTTATAGCACAATAGTATTCTATTACATTTATATACCACAACTTGTTTAGCCATTCCCCAATTGATGGGTTAACCCCTTGATTTCCAATTCTTTGCCACCACAAAAAGAGCTGCTATAAATATTTTTGTATATATAGGTCCTTTTCCCACTTATATGATCTCTTTGGGATACAATCCCAAAAGTGGTATTGCTGGGTCAAAGGGTATGCACATTTTTATAGCTCTTTGGGCTTAGTTCCAAATTTTTCTCCAGAATGGTTGGATCAGTTTGCAACTACACTCACAATGCAATATTGTTCCAATTTTCCCACATCTTCTCCAGCATTTATAATTTTCCTGTTTTGTCATGTTAGCAATCTGACATGAGAGATGTGGTCCCTAAGAGTTGTTTTGATTTGCAGCTCTCTAATCAATAGTGATTTAGAGAATTTTTTTCATATGACTATAGATATCTTTAATTTCTTCCTCTGAAAACTTCCTGTTCATATCCCTTGACCATTTCTCAATTGGGGAATGACTTGTATTTTTACAAATTCGACTCAGTTCTCTGTTTATTTGAGAGATGAGGCCTTTATCAGAGATACTGATTGTAAAAATTCTTGCTTTTTATTTTTCTGGACAGTTTTTGCCAGATAGTGAGTTTTTATCCACAAAGTTTGGACCTTGGGGCTTATCAAACACCAGATTACCATAGTAATTTACTACTTTGTATTGTGTATCTAATCTATTCCACTGATTCACCACTGTATTTCTTTTCCAGTACTAGAATATTTTAATGAATACTGGTTTGTAATACAATTTGAAATCATAAGTGATATTTTAAAAATGTGTTTTAATATTGTTGAAGAATTGAAATCTAAGGTAATTTTCCTGTGAAAATGCAGTACTTTTAAATTTTTACCTGCTTTGCCAGTTTTAAACAGAAAAGTTAATAAAGCTATTTTATTCTGAACTGTCCAAACAATTCAAACTTTTGGCAACTGCTCATTTTTGTAATCAACTTTTGATTTTGTTCTCAGCCCTCCCACTGGTTTGGGACTTCAAAATGTATCACAGCTGTAGAGGACAACTTCAAAGAAGATCTAAAAAATGAATATATTGAGAATGAGCCTATAGGATTAGTGCCTGGGATCCAGATAAGACACCTGTGCAAGGTATTATATTTCAGCAGTTTTCTTTTCTAGCTGGGTCTAAATATTTAAAAATTTTCATCAGTAATTATTGCAAATTTGATGCAATATCCCTGATATTACAAATACTGATGCAAAATTATCATGGCAGCATAGGGAACCTGGTCTATAGTTGTCTGTCTGTTTTTGCTTTCCCTGGTTTAGGTTTCAAAAACATATTTGTGTCATAGATGGAATTTAGTAAGACCCCTTCTTTATCTTTTTTTTTCAAATAAGATATAGTATTGAAGTTAATTGTCCCTTAAATGTTTGGTAGAATTCATTTGTAAATACTTCTGATCCTGGGACTTTTTTCCTAGGGACCTCATTTATGACTTGTTCAATTTCTTTTTCTAAGATATAGTTATTTAAGTATTCTATTTCCACTCCTGTTGTTCTGGACATTTTATATTTTTGTAAATATTTATCCATTTCACTTAGATTGTCAGTTTACTGGCATTTTATAATTGGGCAAAATAAGTTCTTATAATTGCTTTAATTTCACCTTCATTTTTGGTACATTCATCCTTTATATTTTTATAACTGGTCATTTGGTTTTCTTTTTTTAAATCAAATCCACCAGTGGTTTATTTTATTGACTTTTAATAAAACCAGCTCCTACTTTTATTACTTCAATTTTTTTACTTTTAGTTTTGTTAATCTCTCCATTGATTTTCAGGATTTTTTGGTGTTTAATTTAGAATTTTAATTTGTGCTCTTTCTAGTTTTTTAGTTGCATGCCAAATTCATAAGTCTCTGCTCTGTATCTTTTTTATTGATCTATGTGTTTCAAGATACAAATTTTTCCCAAATTTAGTTGTGTTGCCTCATTGTTGTCATTATCCTTAAGGAAATTATTAATTGTTGCTGTGATTTGTTCTTAGACCCACTTATTCTTCGGGATTAGATCATTTAGTTTCAAAGTAATTTTTAAGTTTTTTTTTTAAATTTCACTAAATATTTTTCTAAGACATGTAAAATTTTCAACATCCATTTTTTAATAATATCAATTCCAAATTCCCTCCCTCCTTCGCAGTCCTCCCCCACTACTTGATAACTCAAGCAATATAATGTTACTTATACATGTAAAGTCATGCAAAATGTATTAACTTATTAGCCCTGTTGCAAAAGAAAGTACACACACAACAAAAAAAGAAAAATAAAGAATGTTAAAAAAGTATGCCTCAGTCTTCACCCAGAGGTCATCAATTCTGTCTCTGGAGCTGAATAGCATTTTTCATCATGGGTCCCTTAGAATTGTGTTGGCTCTTTGTCTTGATCAGAGTTTCTAAGTCTTTCACAGATGTTCAATTTATAATATTGCTATTACTCTGTACAGTGTTCTAGTACTGCTTATTTCACTTTGCATCAATTCATATAAATCTTCATAGATTTTTCCAAAGGTATTCTGTTTAACATTTCTTATAGCACAGTAGGATTCCATCACAATCAGCCATTCCTCAATTCATGGATGTCTCCTCAAATTCCAATTCTTTGCCACCACAAAAAGAGCTACTATAAACATTTTTGTACTAATAGATCTTTTCCCCTTTTCTTTGCTCTCTTTGGAATGCAGTGGTATTACTAGGTCAAAGATATTTATAGTTTTATAGCCATTTGGGCATAGTTCCAAATTGTTCTCCAGAATGGATGGGCTCATTTATAACTCTACCAACAATGCTTTAGTGTCTCTACTTTTCCATATCCATCTAGCATTTATTATTTTCCTTTTCTGTCATGTTAGCCAATCTCATAGAAGTGAAGTGGTATCTCAGAGTTGTTTTAATGTGTGTTAGTTTAATCAATAGTGATTTAGAGCATTTTTTCATCTGACCATAGCTTTTATTTCTTCTTCTGAAAACTGCCTATTTATCTTATATTTTTATAAATTTGGCTCAATTCCATAAATAGTTGAGATGTGAGGTCTTTATGAGAGAAATATGTAAATTTTCTCACCAGTTTCCTGTTTTCATTCTATTTTTGACTCTATTCATTTTGTTTATGTAAAAACTTTTTAATTTCTTGTAATAAAAATTATCCATTTTATTTCTTGTGTACCTCCCTATTTTTTGTTTGACCATAAACTCTTCCCTTATCCATAGATTTGACAGGTAAATTTTCCAAGCTCCCCCAGTTTACTTATATCACCCTTTATATCTTAATATCTAAATCAGTTATCCATTTTCACCTTATCATATTATATGCTGTAAGATGTTGGTCTATGCCTAGTTTATGCCAAACTGATTTCCAATTTTCACAGCAATTTTTGTAAAATGGTGAGTTCTTATCCCCAAAGCTTAAATCTCTGGGTTTATCAAGCACTAAATTACTATGGTCATTTACTACTGTGTATTATGTAACTATTTATTCCACTGATCCACTACTCTCTTTCTTAGCCAGTACTAGATTGTTTTATGATTATCTCTTTGTAATATAATTTGAAATCGGTTATTGCTAGGCCACCTTCCATTACATTTTTTCATTGATTCCTTTGATATTCTTGATATTTTATTATTTAAGATGAATATTGTCATTATCTTTTCTAGCTCTATAAAATAATTTTCTGGGGAGCCAGGATGGCAGAGTGAAATCTTTCACCTGAGCTCTTCCCCAAACCCCTTCAAATACCCTTAGAAAGTGACTCTGAACAAATTCTGAACAAATGACTCTTAGAAAGTGACTCTGAACAAATTCTAGAGTGGCAGAACCTATGAAGAGACAGAATGAGGTAGATTTCCAGCCCAAGGTCACGCCAACACAGACCTGGCCCCAGCCAAGCCAGAGTAGACCTCAGGGGACTGAATCACTGGCAGCAGTGGCAGTTTCCAGACTTCTCAGCCTACAGAGGCAAGAGACAACTTAGAAGGTCAGCAGGAGCAGTCTGTTGGAACTGGGTGAGAGAGAATTACAGTCCAGCACAGGGTGTGCCAATACAGCCCTGGCCCCAGCAAACCAGGAGCAGGCCTTGGGACGGACTGAATTGACAGTGGCAGCAGCAGTGGCAGTGGCTGCTCCTGGGGCTATCAGCCAATAGACAGAATGTGTAAAAGTGAGCTATTTCAACTTATGGGAGCCAAGATGGTGAAGGAAGCAGTAAGTTGTTCTCACCCTCCCTTATTAACCTTGAAAAACCCAGAGAATAATGCCCCAGGAAATATACTGAACTAGTGGAGTCAACAGAAAGATGAGGTCTTTCTGCTCTGGAGGCTAGGGGGATTAAGGGAGAAAGGTCCCTTTTGCTGTGGCTTTAAGAGGCCAGTACAAGATGGGAGGCATCCCAGCAAGCCAGGAGCAAATCCCACCTCAGCAAACCAGCAGGAGATCCTGAGCCCCAAAGTGGCAGAGCAGGCAAGTGCCAACACCAGGCACATACCAGCCACCACTAAGAGCTCCAGCTCAGCACCAGGTAAGCTACCAGCTTTCATCTGCCAGCACCTGAGATCAACTTTAAAAGGCAGACAAAAGGCAAACAATATGAGCAAAAAGCAACAAAGAAAATAATAACCATAGAGATGCATCTTGGTGACAGGAAGATCAAAACACAAATTCAGGGGAGGACAACATTGTCAATATACCTACATCTGAAACCTCAAAGGGGAATATAAACTGGTTTCAAATCCAAAAAGCCTTCTTGGAAGAGCTCAAGAAGGATTTTACAAGTCAAATAAGAGAGGTAGTAGAAAAACTGAATGATTCCTTTAAAAATACAATTGAAAAAATACAATTGAAAGGTACACTGAAGAAAAGAACTCCTTAAAAAGTAGGATTGGCCAAATGGAAAAGGAGGTAAAAAGATAACTGGAAACAATTCATTAAAAATTCGAATTGGGCAACTGGAAGCTAATGACTCTATGAGACATCAAGAATCAGTCTGTGGTGCACGTGGTGGTTCTCTGCTCCGGGGTCTGATTCCCCTGGCTGTGTGAAGGCATTCAGGGGGTGGGGGTCCTGGTGTTGGTGCTTGCCAGTTGGGGCTCAGGATCTCCTGCTGGTTTGCTAAGGTGGGGATTGCCTCTGGCAGTTCTCTTTTTGAGGCATTGTTTTCTTCAGTATTTTTTATACCTCTCTTACTAAGCTGTTGTCTTTTCATGTATTTCTTGTATCACTCTCATTTCTATTTCCAATTTCCCCTCTAACAGTTATATTGAGCTTTAAAATAAGTTCTTAGCTCTTCTGGGAATTCTTATTTGGCTTGTATCTAATTTGCATTTTTCTTTGAAGCTTTGCTTGTAGCTATTTTGACCTTTTATCATCTTCTGAGTTTTTGTCTTGATCTTTCCTTCCTCCATAGTAGCTTTTTATGGTCAGCTTCTTTGTTGTTGTGTGCTATTTTCTCCAGCCTATTTTTTGACTTTGAACATTATGTGAAAATTGAGCTCTCCTCACCTGGTGATATGTGTGTTGGGGAAGGCACTGTTTCAAACTAAAGACTTTTTTGAGCTCCTGTTTTTAGAACTAGATACAAGCATTTGGAAGTTTTCATTGCTTTCAGGGTGGTGTGATCTGGGAAGAGATATGGTCTTTCCTTGTCTGAGCTCTGGTCTTTATCCAGGAAGGGTCCCTGATCCCTTGTAATTGAAAGAACTATTTCTCCTTAGGGCCCCTACTCCCTTGAGACTGCAAATGTTCTTCTCCACCCTGGAACTGTGACCAAGACATGGGTGTGGGCGATGTTGTTGCCAAATAGTACCTGGTTCTTTTACTCAGTGCTTGTACAGAGGTATCCTGTAATCTATTTTTGACCCATACTGTGTCCTTACTGTTTCTGAGCTCCTGAAACTGCTGCTGTTGTTGCTGCAACCACCTCAAAGGCCCACAGCTGGTGTTACTACTGCTAGTATTCTGGACCAATTCCCAACCCACAGACCTCTGTTTCCAACCTCCTAAATTGTCATGGGCTGGAAAAAATGTCTCACTCTGAACTTTTATTGTCTGAGGTGCCCCCAAAATTGATTTGAAGCATTATTTTAAATTTGTTCAGAAAGGCATATTGGAAGAGCTCAGCTGTAAATCTTCCTGTTCTCCACCACCTTGAGTCTGCCTCTGATTCTGCATTGGAGAGTTTTGGACATGGAGAAAAGCAGAGAATTATTTGCTAGGTTTTAGTAATGTGGTCTAATCCACATGACTGCTTTCCTCAGTGAAGAGTCAAGTGGGGGAGCTCAGTCATTGCCTCATTACTTGTATATTCATTGGTGCCTTTATCAAGGTGTTGAATTAAGTTAAGTTAGGTTCAGATTCAGATTCACACAAGCAATAAGGCACACTCCCAACAGAACAAGGTTTTTTATTGAAAGACAGGGGAAATACTCTAACAAACACAGTTAACACAACAAAGACAAAGACACAGACGACATAGATTCATTACCTCTCGGAGGAACTCCAGCACTTGATCCTCTCAAAGCTGAGGGGCTTCCGGTTTACACAGCTTGATCAAGGCCCGAGAGGAAAATTGGTCCCAGGCGAAGCATCCTCCCCATGGGTGAGATCCCAATGTAACTGTCCCATGTGGTGACTTTTATAAGGTGCTGGACAAATAAAGAGAAGGGAGACTCACTGCTAACTGTCCTGGATGTTCTCTGCCAGAGAGGGTAGCCACTCCCCTTGGGAGGGGAAGATCCTGTCAGTTATTTTGCTTTTTGAGAGCTGGCTAGGTCCTCAAAAAGCAACTTCAGAAATATTTCCTGTTTTTTGTTCAGGAGTGTATTCTATCTTTTGTTCGGGCCTATCAGTCAGAGAGGAATGTCTGAGAGGTGCATCCTCAGAGAGGGGCTTCTCAGTCTCCTAGCCTGAAAGGAATGTCTGATTCTCTATTCCAAGCCAGAGAGTTTAAAGATCTTGCAGGAGCTGGGGGATGGGGTGGAGGGGAAGGAAGAAAAGCCGGGGTTACACTATAATATGGAGGATCTTCTATAATGATTTATCATTCACAAGGGAAAGATAAGATTTTCTAGATATGGCGACTGTGCTTTATAGTGATAGTTTCACTCCAAGGAAGGGAATCTATTGGTATCTGTTGGTATGGTAAACCCAAGAGCTCTGGGACCAACACCACTCCATGACTACTGGGTCTGCTTCTAGCCTGGTCACTGCAGTCATCATCTATAGAAGTGCCCACTGACCCACCACTTCCAACACCATCTGCCACCACATGGGTGGTGAGCTCAAGAGCCCTGGGACCTCCACACTCTATAGCATGATCTCTGCTTCCATCTTGTGTTCACAACCAACATCCTGGGAAGTATCTCCCTTCTGCAGATACCACTTGGAAACTGCCTCTATGGTACCTCAGCAGCCATAGTAAGTAAATCCAGAAAAGAAACTCTTGCCAAAGTCCTTGGCACATCAAATGTTCAACATTAGAAATTTACGCTGTTATTAATATAAATGACACAGGAGATGCATTACCATCCACTTTTGCTGCTTCACTAAGTCTTTCCATCTTAACTTGCAGCTAAAACCTCCTATATATTTTATTTTCCCTTATTAAATAAGATTCTTGAGGGCAGGCATTGTTCTATTTTATTTGTATCCCCAGTACCCCTAGTAGCAGAGTGCTTTGTATTTATTGAATATTAGTGGAATTTTCTGGTTCACTTTCTTTGCTTTATTCCTCCCTGGTTTAGTTTGTTAGGACCTTACTTATCTTATAAATGAAGTTTAGTAGAATGTTGTCTTTTTCAATTTGTAAAAATAACTTGTTTTGCATGGCTATTGTTCATTTAGTATTTGGTAGAATTACCAAACATTAAATCAGTCCACACTAGCTACCCTTTGGTTTTTCCTATATAGTTTGTCAAACTTCATTTTTTGAAATTAGATTCAGATCTCTAATTCAGGTTTTGAAGATTTTGTAATTTATTATTTTTTTGTTAATCCTTTTAAGTTTTTATTTTATTATTAATTTATCATTCATTAAGTATTTTGATTTTATTAAGTATTTTGATTAAGTTAATTGATTGTGTATAGGAAATTTTGGTTTTATAGGTATTGGTGTATTTATTGGTATATAGGTATTTTTGGTTTTCTGATACGACTTTATCTTATTTGGTTCTCATTTTGTTAATTTGATTTTTCTCCCTCTTTTTTGATCACATTTGTTAATATTTATCGATTTTGTTATTCTTTTAATATAACCTGGTTTTTGTCATTTTTATCATTTTTTGTTTTCTATTTATTTCTCTTAATTTAAAATTTCCTTTTTTGAGATTATTTTGGATTTATTGATTTTCTAGTTTTTCAATGACATAGTTCATTAATCATCTCATCCTATTTTTAAAATTTATTGTTTTAGAAATAAGTATATTTCCCCTCTGAGAAATACTTTCTCTAAATTTTGAAAATTTGGGTGGTGCCCTCTCGCTATGAATCATTCTCTTGCATAGTGATTGTTTTTTATTTTGTTTTTTCCATTCATTATTCAGGTTGTCAATTTAAAGTCTCCTCTTAGGTTCTTTCCATAAACATCCTCTATTAATTAGAATTTTATTTGTTTTATGATCTCTAAAGTACATGTTTATTCTTGCTGATGTTTCACTTAAACAAAATTTCTCTTTACCCTAGTGGTATGTGATGAATTTTTGTAAACATCTTTGTTATAAGAAATTCATACATATTTTTGTGTTCCTATTCAGAAAATGAAAGTCTTTTAGATTCAACTTGTCCAAACTTTTTGTTCCTTATTTAAAAACTTTTTTAAAAAAGTTAAAAAACTTTTTGCTAGATTTTTCTAGCCCAGAGGAAGGAACATTAAAGTATCCTCCATTTATTACATTCCTATTTATCCCTTTTGGCACTCCAGTTAGCATTTTCTTCTTTGAAAAAAAATAAGTTTTTTTTTTATTTTCAAAAGACTTATTGAAGCCATAATAAGTTGGTCAGACACTGGCTGGAAATAAAAAGCAGTTTTATGGTATTCAAAAACACTTCTTTAAAAAGTATGATAGCACAAGATATCACTGTAAACTAGATTTTGTTGTAAATTTTCTTAATCTTTGATGAGGGTCAGTTCATAAGAACTAAAGTCCATTCCCATATAGCTATCCAAATATATCTTACACTCTTGGAAAACTGCAAAGAGGTACTTAAAAGCTGTTTCTTTAACATATGGAATTCTCTCTTCTTGCTGATAGAATTCTACTGAAGTCAGCTCACACTTTTCATTTCAGATCCTGTCCATCTCTAGTTTCAACAGTCTTAATTAGGAGTCTTCTCTTGGAATGGGTGTCAACCATAGGGTGGGAGTCAAGGCTGGTTTCCCTCAGATTCAGGGAACAGAAATTGGAAAGAGGCAGAGAAATTCTGCTCTCCTCTCCCTCCAGCAGTTTCCTGTAGGTGACAATCTCAGTATCAAGAGCCAACAGTTCAGCAGGTTCTCATATTCACGAAGGTGACGATCCATTTCTTCTTTCATGTTCTGGATTTCATCCTGCAGGCTGCCGACAGTGTCTTGGTAGTTAGTAGCTTCAACCCCAAAATTCTCCTCCATTTCACGCATCTGGCATTCCAGGGATTCATTAGTTCTTTTAAGTGCATCTACTTCGCAGGTGAGGGACTACACCTGTTGTTGGTATTCATTAGATTCTCTCTTAGCCTGGCCCAGGGCATCTTTGTTCCTATTAGCAGCTTCAGAGAGATCAGCAAATTTGTACTTGTACCATTCCTCCACCTCCTGAAGCTTCTTGGCAGCCAGCTTTCGTATTGCTGACATCACGCAAGGCTGCAGGGAGATCGAGCTTGGCAACATCCACACTGTTTTGAGCGTGTTCTTGAATCTGGACCTGCACTTCTTGGATTTCTTCACCATGAAGTTTCTTCAAGAAAGCAATCTCTTCTTGTGGGGATTCAACTTTATGCTCCAGGTCTAGACGTGCTAAGGAAGCATTGTCAACATCCTGTCTGAAAGACTGCAAGGTGCTCTCAGCTGCCTCTCTCTGCATGGTCTCCTCTTGCAACTTCTCACGGAGCCGCATGATGTCCTTGACCAGGTTATCGGGTTCCACTTCCACCCAGGCTGTGTCATTGGGGAGCTGGTCCACCTGCCGGCGCAGCTCCTGCATCTCCTTGTACAGGTCCCCCAGGCGCGACTTGACCTGCCCTTTGAGCTGCTCTAGCTCGGCCAGCGAGATCTTGTTCTCCGCTTCAGAAAACGCACCTTTGTCAGTGAAGTTGGCAAAGCGGTCATTTGGCTGCCGCAGCTTCGCCTTCTAGTTGGTGCGGGCGATCCTGAAGTTGGCGTTGATGGCATCGGCCAGGGAGAAGTCCACCGAGTCCTGGAGTAGCCTCACCCTGGGGATCCGGGCGCTGCTCCTCAGGCCCGCCGTGGACTAGCTCGTGGCCTACACGCCGCCCGTGGGGGAGGAGTGCACGCTGCTGGTGGTGCTAGGGCGGATGGCAGCAGCCCCGGCTGTGGCAGGTTGTCCAGGTCACATAGCTGCGGATGAAGGGCTAAGGCGAAAAGACCTGGGCAACCGAAGTGGCAGAGAAGTTTTATTTTATTTTCAAAGATTAGTCTTCTCTCCTTCCCATTGCCCTCTCTTCTCCCCACCCCTTCCTCCCTCCTCTTTCCCTCCCATGCCTCCCCGCTGCTCCGGTACCATCCTTCCCCCTCTCTCCCTCCTCCCCTCTCATCACTCCCTGCCTTCCATCCCCTTCCTCCCCTCCTTCAACTCCCATCCCTCCCATCCCTCCCATCCCTTCCACCCTCCCTCCCCCCCTCCCTTCCCTTCTCATTAGTATATATACTTATTCAAGACAAATTTCTACATTGACCTTGTCTTTAAAAAAAAAGTCTCATTCTGCATTCATAATCCTTCACACCTTGAGGAGGTGGGTGCCATGTTTCCTTATTAGACCTTGAATCCTGATTGGTAATTATGCTGATAATATTTCAGCACAATAGTATTACATCACATTTATGTCCCACAATTTCTTAATCCATTCCCCAATTTATGAACACTCCCTTAGTTTCATATTTTTTGGCAACCCTAAAAAGAGCTATCATTATTTTTGTACATTTTTCAAATTTATTTTCTTTAGGATTAATCATTTCTTTAATCTACTTTTCCTCTAATTCCATCTCCCCCTTCTCCCTTTTCTTACCTATTTTATTATCAAATGAAATGTATTTATGTGCCCACCTCTGTATTTGTGTATTCTCTCTTGTTTTAAACAGTTCATATGGGAGTGAGGTTCAAGTGTCAGGCACATTGTTTGCATAGATGTCCACTCATGCACCCTCCTTATATATGTCAATTTTCCTTAACTTTCCTTTCTCTTCCCTCCCACCCACTTCCAGTGTATTCCTCTTCCCTTCTCTTTCCGTTCTTTTCTTAAGATCATCAAAATGTACCATTTCCAGACTTTGTCTAATTGGACTCCCTTTACGAACCCTGATGATGATAAGAATCAGAAGAAATACAAGTATTATCCTTTCTATATTTTAATGTAAGCAGTTTGTACTTTTTTTGGTCGATTATCACTGTTCATTCTTGGTTACCTTTTTATGTTTCTCTTCACTCTTGTGTTTGTATTTCAAAGTTTCTATGCAGCTCTGGTTTTTTAATCAGCAGTGCTTGGAAGTCCTCTGTTGCACTGAAGGTTATTTTTTTCCCTTGTAGGGAACCAGTTTAGCTGGTTAAGTCATTTTTGCCTTTAAGCCCACATCCTTTGCCTTTTGGAACATAGTATTCTAAAATCTCTTCTTTTTAGTGGTAGCTGCTAAATTGTGTATGATTCAGACTGTGGCTCCTTGAATTATTAATTCCTGGCTCTTTGCAATATGTATATATGTATATGTATGTATGTACATCTGTGTGTATATATGCATACAAACATATATTCCCCCCCTATCCTCTGGATTTGGGCTACGTATGTTCCTGGGAGTTGTCATATGGGAATTTCTTTTTTCATGATTATTTATTATTCTTTTTAATTACTGAAACTTAAATACACAATAAGAAAAGAAAAAGAAACATTATAAACTTAAATATTTATAAATAAATAAGAAAAGAAAAAAGCATAACATAACAGCAGAACATAAGAGAGGATTCAAAATATATAGCAACAAATTTCCATTTTAAGAAGGTCTATATAATAAATACTACATGTTGTGTTGAGAGTTGTCCTTTCTTTTGCTTCCTTGTTAATTTTCTTTTGTTCTCTGCTGTGCACTTTGCTTCTACCTGTTACCTTGTTCTCCTGTTACTTAACCTACCCCCCTCCAAATATCCCTCCCTTTTCCTCCCATTCTCATAAATCTGAACACCCTTCTATACCCTGCTTTGACCTATTCCCTCACCCTCCCCTCTAAAGATCCCTCCCATTCCCATTAATTTAAACATCCTTCTATATCCCCTTTTAACCTATTCCCTCACCTTCCCCTCTAGAGATCCCTCCCTTATCCTCTCTCCGCTCCCTGTCCCCTTAGCGTTTTATTTCTTTCTGACTTTAGAAGACTTTTATACTCTTCTACACATATGTAAGTACATATATGATATAAATATATGCATATTATTGTTTCCTCTTGTACCCATTCCCAATGAAAGTAGTTTTCCAGAACTAACAACTCTCCCCTCAATTTAATTCCTCTGTATCAGTTCTTCTTCTTGCACCTCAATTACTTTTTAGCTACCCCTAAACACTTTTACTTTTGAAAGTCACATCGTGCTCAGGTGTACCCCAGTCTTTCTTCTGAACTGCCCAATTACTAATAACAATCTTAGACATACACTTTACATTTTACATACATAAAAGTCTGTCCTTATTCAGTCCATTGTCATTAATCTTTGGTAAGTACCTTATATTTCTCTTGGCTCTTGTATGTCAAATCTTCTATTAAGTTCAGGTTTTTTTTTTTAACAAAGTCCTGAAAGTATGACAGTTGGTTAAATGTCCATTTTTTCATTCAGGATTATGCTTAGCTTTGTCGGGCATGATAGTTTTGCTTAAAAGACCTGAAGTTTTTTTAGTGTCACTGCTGCTATGTCTTGTGTGATTCTAATCCACCATATTTAAATTATTTTGGTGGGGTGGGGGGTGGGGTTCAGAATTTGACTATACTATTCCCATAGGTTTTCCTCATAGGATCTCTTTCAGGTGGGGATCAGTGGATTTTTTTTCTATTTCCCCTCTTGTTCTAACACTTCAGGACAATTTTCTTTAATTATTTCTTCTATTATTGTATGAAGATTTTTTTTTTGATCATAGCTTTCAAAGTCCAATTATCCTTATATTTTCTCTCTTGATCTGTTCTCCAGATCAGTTGTTTTTCTTATGAAATGTTTCACATTCTTCTATTTTTCCCATTCATTTTGTTTTGTTTTATTATTTTTTGATCTCTTATAAGTTGCTCAAATCTGATTTTAAAGGAGGCTCTTTCTTCCTTAAGATTCTGGATCTCCTTTTCTAATTGGTTGACTTTCATTTCATAATCTTGTTTTTCTTGTATTATTCTTATTTTTTTTAGTTTTACCTCAATGTCATCTGATTTTTAAAGTTAAATTTTAAATTCTTCTATGAATTCTTTTTGATCAAGTGACCATTTGACATTACTCTTTGGGATAGAAGAGGGTTTCTTTGCTTCAGTATCCTCCTCTGAACATGAATCCTGGCCTTCTCTATTCCCATCGTAGCTCATTATAGTTGGATTCTTTTTCCTTTGCCTGTGCATTTTTTTTAAATCTGTAGTAGTTTAGTTTTTATAATCGCATCTAGTCCTGGGGGATGGTGCCTCTGGCCTCAGACCCTCCTTCAGTTCTCCCCTCTGGCCTGGAACTGGAACCAAAGCCTCCGGCCTCCGGCCTCCAACCAAGTACCCACAGCCAGCAGCATCCCCAACCCACTGCTTCTGCACTCACCAGGTGTGTACTGGTTCCTTCTCACCCCAAACTGTGTCTTCACAGCACAGCTGGGTCTGGCATTCCTTATAAGCAGAGGTTCCCTCCATTTTCCCTAGCTCAAATGACCAACACCCCTCCCTGTTCCTGGTAAACATTCCTGGGACAGAGGCAGCCTCCCAACCCAGCTAATCCCAGAGATTGCTGGTTGTTGTTTAAGCAGATCAGGGACCAAACCTCTTTCTAGGAGTTTTCATCAGATCTTCTCCTATTGTCCCAGGAAGACCCCTGTTCTGCCCCTACTCTTATTTATTTTTAGTGCTCGATATTTAGCCTGAGGTGCTATTTCATCTCTTTTGTGGGAGAAAATCTTGAGAGCTTGGAATTTTTTTACCTACTCCACCATCTTCCCAGAATCCTCTCTCCCATATTGGAATTTCTTTAAGGAGGTGACCAGAGTATTGTTTCTATTTCTGCTTTGCCCTCTAGTTCCAAGAGATCTTGATAGTTTTCTTTCAAGATTTCTTGAAATAGTGTTTGTGTGCTCTTTTTTTGGTCACGGTGTTCAGATAGTGATTCTGAAATTTTTCTCCATGATCTGTTTTCCAGGTCAGTTGTTTTTGCTGCCCTAAAATTTCTTCCTTTTTTAGCCTTTTAAATTTTAATATTTCTTATTGTCTTATATAGTTACTGGTTTCTGTTTGGTCCATTCAAATTTTTAGGAAGTTTGTTGCTTGTGCCAAACTGTTAATTCCCTTTCCAATTCTTTCCTCTATAATGCTCATTTCTTTTCTACTTTTTTCCTCAAATATTCCCATTCCATTTATTTGTAATGAAGCCCTATGTGTAGTGAAAGTCTATATGTGGAGAGGGCTCTATATTTGGAGAGGGCTATCCCCATACTGGAGCATGGGAGTGTCGTAACGTGGCTCAAAAGGAGGCAGAATAGACATCTGTAGTGTCTCCTCTATCCTCTCTTCTCCAAGGGAAACTTTCATTCCTGTTGGGAGGGAAGCCAGAAGTTGTGCCTAGAGATTCCTCAGAGAGAGGGAGATCTGACTATAATTACATCTATTTGCTCCTTTATATATTAGTAGTCTAAGGGGATATGATCACAATTTAACTTCTGATCACTCTTTCACTAAATGGGGAAAGGAGGACCTAAGCTCTTCGTTAACGGTTTGACTCCTTTCCCACCAAATATCAGTTCTACAATGAACACCAAGTGAATAGGGAAGAAACCCATTTATCCAAACCTCAGCAAAACAGAAATCAGAAAAGCTATACATAGGAGAATATATACCAAATAATACAGAGTGAAGGAGTTTTCCCTTTGGGAGCAAGACAATTCAGTTTAACCAAAGGAAAGTTCTAGATCTCACCCAAGAAGAAACTTCCTGAAGTGTCTAGTATCTCAAGCTGGCGACAGGGACATGATGGAGACTGCCAGCTTCTTTCATTAGTTACTAGAGTCTTTTCCTTCAGCAATCTGAAGTGGAATTGGCCTTTTCCATCTTCCCTCTTGAAGCTGGAAGCCAGAAGTGCCTGAAGCAACTGGATGCTTAAAGAAGGTCTGAAGAATACTGAAGAGAGTGAAGCTCTTTCACTCTTGCTACCTCTACCCTTTCCCTCACTTAGGGCAGGGCATTCACCTCCACTGATAAAGAAAGAGTCCCATGCCAATGGGCTTTGAGACATGGTTACATATAAAAATATCTTTTAACTCTTGCTTTAGCTTTTCCAGGAATTCTAGTTGAGTTTGTATCCAAGTTGTGCTTTTCTCGAAGGCTTTGCTTGTAGATGTTCTGGAGTCATCCTCTTCTACATTTATATCTTGAGCATCCCTGCCACCATAATAGCTCATTATGATGTAATTCTTTTTTTTGTTGTTGTTGCCTGTTCTTCCAGCCTATTTCCTGACTTTAAACTTGATGTTCGGGGCACTTCTGAAGGAAGGGTCTCGGCTGGTCTTGGTGTTGCTTTCTTGTCATATTTACTATCATGTTATTCCAGGATCTCCTGCACCAACTGGGGACCTATAAGCTTTGAACACCCCCAAAGTGATCTAGTTCAGGACAAAGCCTGACTGCTGCCCTACCTCACCTAGTCTGTGCTCTGAAAAGGTCCATCCCCAATTTGAGTCCAGGCAACAGTGGAATGCTGCTAGACTCTGCCCCTATCAGCCAACTGGAAAGCTCTGTGGGCTCAGAGTGGCAGAATTGTAGGTTCTTTTTTGGTCAGGGATTCTCAACCTGGTTTTCCTTTTGCAGGCTGGGCTAGATGCTAGCAGTGAAACTCTGCTTTGCACCTGAGGTCTGGCACAGCTATTGCTGCTGCTGGCATCAGGTCTTGCTTTTTGTTCCATGCACCACACGGGGCTTCCCGCTGAGAACACTATTGCTGGTGCATATGTTCTCTTCTCATTCTTCCCTGGATCTCTGTCCTACAACTGGGTAGCTGATGACAAAGTTGCCAGTTGGCAACTATCCTCCTTTCAGTTCCCTGGACTGGGTCCATTAGTACCCAAATATGGGTCTGAGATGACCTCTTGCCCAGGAATGTGCTTCTCCCTGGGTGTTAGCAGTATGCTCCTGGCTTGACCCTTTCTCCAGTGTCCAAAAACCTTACTGTATCCCTATGCCAAGCTGGGCTGGCATTCCCAGGCTTTGTCTAATTGGACTTTTTGTGGCTAACTTATGATTTTTTCTGAATTTTGCTGTCAGGATTTAGTCTAGTACAAGTTGTAGATTTTAGGAAGATTTTCTGAATAAGAGCTTATTGCACTATTACTCTGCCATCTTGGGTCCCCCTCCCCCAGTTAATATTTCCTGTGTAAATTTAGCTGTTATGCCATTTGGTGGAGATATGTTTAGTATTGTTATTGATTCATTGTCTAAGGCCTTTAAATCTAATATATTTTCTCTCTTTTTCTTGACATTGTGAACTTTTTTTGTTTTTTTTGGGGGGGGAGGGCAGGGAAATTGGGGTTAAGTGACTTGCCCAAGGTCACACAGCTAGTACATGTGTCAAGTGGCTGAGGCTGGATTTGAACTCAGGACCTCCTGACTCCAGGGCCAGTGCTCTACTCACTGCACCACCTAGCTGTCCTGATATTGTGAATTTTTATTTTTGCTTTGTCTGTTAGAACAGTTGAAACTCCAGATTTTTTTTATTCCCATTAAACACATTAAAATTTGTTCTAGACTCCCATTTTTCATTCTGATGTCTATTTTATTAATATATTTCTTTTTTTACATCGAGTTATTGAGTTTTTCTTTTTCACTATTCTGCCATTTTTTTCATTTTTTAAAGATTGTTTAATGAATTTATAATCAAGGCTATTATGTTTATGTTTTCCTCCATTTATTTTTTTAATTGATTTTCATTAGCTAGCTCTTTCCAATGAATACTCTGTCTTTTGGGTTAGGTTTGTTTTTCTTTGGGTTTTATTTTATACTACTTTGATGCTATTCTATCTCCACAGGTTTTTCACCATGTTTCTTTTACCACTCTTTCTATCTACCCGCCAAGTTCCAAATGCCTTGAATTGACTTCCATTGTTGACTCTTTGTATTTATTGCTCTGCTTTTTTGCTGTCTCTTGTCCCTTTACTTTCCTTGCCCAGCTAAACTTGTGGTTCATTTTCTTTTCTTACTGGCCTCCTCTCTAACCTCTTGGTTTAAGAAGCATTCTATGCTGTACCATGAAGTTTCCCCCTTTTTTGTCTTTGTCCTTATTTTCTTCTGTAGTAGGCTATTCAGAATTTCATTCTCCAGTTCTTTAATCTTTGCCAGTTCCTTCCTTATTGTTTTCATCTATTGGTAGATCTTAACTCATTCTTTTTTTTCCTGCTGTGCCTCACACTTAGAAATATCAATTCATGAGGCAAACATCAGCAAACGGAAACACTGTTCCTTGGTAGGAGTTACTGTCCAAGTCCTTCATTTTACCTCCAATTCCCACTACCAGTCTATTTGATTTCACATTCTGTGGTTCCCCTGCCCCCTGAATGCTAGATGTTCTAGAGGACTAAAACATCCCCTCTCCTGAGGTAGAATTTTTACTAGGAAGTAAAAACTTTGCTCAGAGAAGGTGGTCACATTATGTACAAAATCCCCCCAGAAAAAAACTCATTATAAGGCACTTGTTTCATAATACATACACCCTTTCCTCTCTTGACAGTTGTTTAGGGCTACCCTTTATATATATATATATATATATATATATATACACACACACACACACACACACACACACACACACACATATATATATGTATATATATATATGTGTGTGTGTGTGTATATATATGTGTGTATATATATATATATACATATATATATATATGTTCTTGTGTGTTGTTACTATATTACTGCTCCCATAAAACATATGGATCCATGAATGGGTGGGGAGGGGATGGGCCAGGGACCATGGAGTTTATTTCAGCTTTTTCTCCTTTCCTTTCCCACATTTTTAAATTCCTTCTAAATCTTTAGCCCTTAGCTCCTAGGATAGTACCTGATGCACAGCTGATGCTATTTTCAAGAAGTTCTGAAGTTATTATGTTTGATTATTTCTGGGTCTTGTGTACTTAATCTGTTCCATTGACCAAATTTTCTTGTTTTTTAACCAGTATATTTCAGAAATTCCAGCGAGGCATATGAAGTTACTCTTTCTTTGCCTTTTCCACAGGTATTCACCAAAGGGTACACTACCAAAACAGCAGTAAAAGACCTGACTCTGAACTTCTTTGAGGGACAGGTCAGTGTCCTCCTAGGACATAATGGAGCAGGGAAAACCACCATCCTGTCAATGCTCACAGGTATGTTATTTTCTGAGAGGCCAGAGATTTGCTCTATATACTTTTTTGTGTTTTCAGAAGTAGAGGTGTTAACTCAAGCACCATCAAGTTTTCATCTTTCTTCTTGCAATTGGATTTGTTATTTCAGTATTACATATTATCATTGCTCATCCAAATGGTGTTAAGTTCTTTGTAAGAGATTTGTTCTGTATGAAAATATGGAGCAACTTGTGTTGTAGTCTACAAAAATACCATTCTCAAATACAAGACTTACACATTGCCTCTAAGTTAAATGAATGAAAATTTTGTCTTCTGTTTCAGTTAAGCTTAACTACTCATTGTTTTTCACTCCACCTGACTTCATAGTTCCTTTTTCCACCCCTTTGAACATTCCATTCTCCATAATTAGGTGCTCATTCTCAGGTCCCAGCCCTACTGAGACAATGGTACTTCAGGACACTGAAGGAAATGTTACCATATGGTAACATTTGGGTGGTCAAAGGGACTTGCTACATGGAAAAGTGGGTTAACCACTTTACTCTTAACATTCCAAGCTTTTCTAGCCCTGGCTTTTTAACTGGACATCAATACTTTTATCTTCATAAACATATGCCCCCATTCAATTTGGTTTCATTGTGCTAATCTTACTTATTCTCAGCCTCACAATCCATGCCACAACACTGTGACCATTTTTCTGCCTTGTCTCAGCTTTGTCACCTCGTTTTCCTCCTTTCTTCACCTTGCCTATATTCCATGATAAAGGAGCACAATAATTAAAACAATAATAACAAGAATGTACATAGTACTTCAAAGTTTGCAAAGTACTTTATAGATGTTACCTCAGTTGGTCTTCACAACAATTTCCGGAAGCCTCCTCACTCTGGGAGGAGCCTCCATCCCTGCAGCTCTTTGCTCTGATTGGTCTCTTCTTCCTGGAATGTTTATTTATTTATTTTTTTAAAATAAATTTCTTTATTTATTTTTAGTTTACCACGCACGGTTCTACATAGTTTTGAGTTCCAGTTTTTCTCCCCTCCCTCCCTGCTCCCTCCCCAAGACGGCATGAAGTCTCATATAACTGTCATGTATAACTTTGCATTGAATTAATTTATGCACTAGTCAAGTCGTGGAGAAGAATTTTGACCAATGGAATGAATCATGAGAAAGAAGAAACAGAACCAAAAAAAAAAAACCCCAAAAACAAAAGAGAAGCAGAAAAGGCGAGCATGTAGTGTGCCTCAGTCTGTATTCAAACTTCGCAGTTCTTTGTCTCGATGAAGATAGCATTCTCCATCGTGAGTCCCCTGGAGTTGTCCTTGCCCCTTAGGTTGCTGAGAAAAGCGCAGTTTGTCAGGGTTGGTCCTCACGGAATCCATATATCTGTGGCTGTGCACAACGTTCTCCTGGCTCTGCTCCGCTCACTCAGCATTATGTCGTGTAGGTTTTTCCAGGTTGTTATGAAGTCTGCATCATCCCCATTTCTTATGGCACAATAGCATTGCATTACCTTCATGTACCACAGTTTGTTCAGCCATTCCCCAATTGATGGGCATCCCTTTGATTTCCAATTCTTGGCTACCACAAAGAGAGCTGCTATAAATATTCTTGTACATATGGGTCCTTTTCCCGCTTGCGTGATTTCTTTGGGATACAACCCTAGAAGTGGTATTGCTGGGTCAAAGGGTATGAACATTTCTATAGCCCTTTGGGCATAGTGGAACGTTTATTTTAAGGAAGATCAGCCACATTCACTCCTTCATTCCTCTCCAGGCTGTCTTCCTGATTCTCTGGATTTCTTTCTCTCTTTTTCTCCCTTCACTTCAGTCTCCATTAGAGTGCAAGTTCCCTGAGGACAAGGACTGTCTTTATTTAAATTGTATTTGTATTCCTAGAGTTTAGTACAGTTATTGGCTGATAAGTGCTTTATAAAATGTCTGGTGACTTGGTGGAGTTATGAATTGATCCAGCCCTTCTGGAAGGGAGGAAAGAAGGGAACAAATATTTATTAAAGACCTCTTATGCGCCTGGCACTGTGCTAAACACTTTACAAATATTATCTCATTTGATCCTCATAATAACCCTGCAAGGTAGGTGCTACTATTATCCTCATTTTGCCGTTGAAGAAACTGAAGCCAACAGAGGTGAAATGACTTACCCAGGGTCAGAGAGCTAGAAAGTGTATAAGGCCAGATTTGAATTCAGATTTTCCTGACTCCAGGCTTGGTACTCTATCCACTTTGCTACCTAGTAAGGCAAGTGTCACAATATCAATGGTGACCATGAATATGCCTGTATAGTTCAGTATCAAAGAATATAAGAGACTCTCCATATAGAAGGCAGAAGAAGTAAAACATTTATTCAGATCCCAAAACCAACAACTCCAATTCAACATGGCGGCAATTATATCCCAAAACCAGCAAGTCAACTTCATTATAATAGCAGAGAATTTAAAAAAAAAATAATATCACAGCAGGGAGCTAAACCATCCCATAACATTCCCTTCTGCTGGCGTCTTCCCATAAACAGTCACTCACAAGTCCTAGCCATCTGCTTGCCTTAGTCTTCTCCCACAGTTCTGAGAGAGAGCTTAATCACAACCCTTAGAGTATATATACCCTTTTTAGAGCCTGAGGGCTTCACAACCCTTGTAACCTAATTAGCAAAAAGGTGTGTGCCTTCCTACAAACAAGCCTCCCCTAATCAAGCTTCTTTTAACTAGCTCCACCTGAGTAATTAATGGGATTAATGGATGGGAAGAAGATCTTTAATCACATTAATGTCACTCTACCCCTAGAAAAGGAAAGCCTCATGACTCTTTGACCTGGAGATCCCATTGTTAGTCAGAAACCCCAAGGAGCTCAAAGATAGAAAGGTCTCATATGCACCAAAAGAGTAATAGCAACACTTTTTGTGACATGAAGGACAAGAAACAAGCCAGAAATCTATTAATTGAAGAACGGCTAAATAAATTGTAGTATAGGAATGTAATGGGATATTACATGGCCATAAGAAATTATAATTATGAAGAATACAGAAAAATAAGGGAATATTTCATATGAACTGAAATGAAATTAAGTAAACAGAAGCAGGAAAACAACAATGTTGTCTACAACAACAAAATTATCAGAGCAAAAAAAGAAAAGCTAAAACTGAAAGCTGTATAATTCTAATCCTTATCCTTATTTTTAAGATGGCTACAAGAATGTACTTCTTTGCAGAGGTGAATGTAAGGGTGTCCCTAAAGTCTGGACACATAGGAAAAATGCATATTTTGAAATATTTGAAATATTAATAGACCGTAGCCCCCTTGACTTCTTTTTCTGGGGTATGCTAAAGGAGAAGGTGTACTCAGTGAAAATCACAGATGCAACACACTTGATTGAACGCATAAAGAATGAATGTGCTAAAATTGGTGGCAATGTGGACTTATTGCATCAAGTTCACATGAATCGTGCAGAGCACATCAACCTTTGCATCACGAATGATGGAAATCATATTGACAATGTTATTTGTTAAGATTCCAATTAAATAAAATGTTGTTGAAAATTTCATTCATTCCATTTCTTGAAAATATGCATTTTTGCCTATATGTCCAGACTTTAGGAGTACCCTGTAGAATACTGAATGTGCTGTTAGACTTGGTTGATGCATTAATTAATTTTATTCACTTTTCTTTTTCTGTTTTTATCTTTTTCATTCCTTTTAAAAGGGATCCTTATCTGAATAGGGGAAAAGTATTTTCTTTTTCTTATTTGTAGTTCCAGATCTTGGCATAGTGGCTGACATGTTGTAGGTGGTCAATAAATGTTTATTAACTATTACAATGACCAAACTTGAGCGCCAAAGAAAATAAAATGTATCTTTCTTTTTTTTTTGGAAAGGTGGAATATGACATGGAACTTCGAATATTGACCCTTATTTTTATAAATTTGGCACAGTTCTCTATATATTTGAGAGATGAGGCCTTTATCAGGAAAAAAAAATTGCTTCAAAGGTTTTTTCACCGTTATGATTGCTATCTGTATTTCCCTCTATCCTATTTCCCCCTGTTTATTCTAGTCCCTTTCTCTTGTTACACCCTGTTACTCTTCAAAAGTGTTTTGCTTCTGACTACCCCCTCCCCCAATCTGTCCTCTTTTTTATAAGCACCCCCACCCCCCTTCTCTCATCCCTTCCCTGCCTACTTTCCTGTAGGTTAAGATAGATTTCTATACCCAACTGAGTGTGTATGTTATTCCCTCTTTGAGTCAATCCTGATAAGAGTAGTTTTGAAGTGTTCCCCACCACCTCCTCCATCTTCCCTTCCACTGTCAAAGCTCTTTCTTATACCATTTAATGTGAGAAAATTTACCCCATTCTATCTCTCCCTTTCCTTTTCTCCCAGTACATTCCTCTTTCTCACCCCTTAATTTTATTTTTTTAGATATCATCCCATTAAGGGGTGATAAGACTTGGCTGAAATCTTAGCTCCTTTGCTCTTTGGAATATCATAATTTCAGCCCTCTGATCCTTTAATATGGAAGCTACTAAATCTTTTCTTATTCTGACTGTGGTGCCATCATACTTGAATTGTTTCTTTCTGGATGCTTGAAATATTTTCTCCTTGACCTGGAAGCTCTGTAATTTGGCCATCATATTACTGAGAGTTTTCATTTGAATATCTCTTTCAGGAGGTGAGCAGTTGATTTTTTCAATTTCTATTTTACCCTCTGGCTCTAGAATATCAGGGAAGTTTTCCTTGATAATTTCTTGAATCATGATATGTAGGCTTTTTTTGATCATGGCTTTTAGGTAGTCCAGTAATTTTCAAATTATCTCTCCTGGATCTATTTTCCGGGTCAGTTCTTTTTCCAATGAGATATTTCACATTGTCTTCTATTTTTCATTCTTTTGATTTTGTTTTATTGTTTCTTTATATCTCATAAACTCATTAGCTTCCACTTGCCCAATTCTGATTTTTAAGGGATAATTTTCTTCATTGAGTTTTTGTTCCTCCTTTTCCATTTAACCAATTGTACTCTTCAAGGAGTTCTTCTCTTCAGTGAATTTTTGTAGATCTTTTCCCATTTGGCCAATTCTGCTTTTCAAGGCATTCTTCTCCTTATTGAATTTCACCATTCAGCCTATTCTGTTTTTTAAGGTGTTATTTTCTATGGTATTTTTTGTGTCTCCTTTACCAAACTGTTGACTCTTTTTTTTTCATGATTTTCTTGCATTACTCTCATTTCTCTTCCCATTTTACTCTATTTCTCTTACTTGATTTTTAAAATCCTTTTTGAGCTCTTCCATGGCTTGAGACCAATTCATAGTTTTCTTTGAGATTTTGGATGTAGGAGCTTTGACTTTGCTATCTTCTTCTGAGTGTGCATTTTGAGTTTCCTTGTCACCATAGTAATTTTCTATAGTCAGAATTTTTTTCTCTTGTTTGCTCATTTTCCCAGCCTATTTCATGACTTTTAACTCTTTGCTAAAGTGGGGCTCTGCTTCCAAGGTAGAGGGTGCACTGTCCCCAGCTTTAGGGGTTTTGTGCAGCTGTTTTCAGAGATGCTTCTAGGGACCTGCAAGTTTTCAATTCTTCCAAGGTGGTATGATCTAAGGAAAGGTGTATTTACTATGGTCTTGGCCTGTGCTGTGGTCTGTGAGTGACCATGAGCATTCTTTTCTGCCCTGTAACTGTGAGGAGAGTCCCTGCTCCACTTTAGCTGCAAACTCTGATGTGCTACTGCTCCTTATCACCCTGGAGCTGCTACCCAGAACTGAGACTTAGATCTTCACATGGGCAAAGCAACAGAGCCTTACCCCCAGTGCCAGCAAAGAGACCCGAGTAATCTCCTTCTGACCATTTGTTCAACCCCTTACTGTCTGTAGACTGAGAACTTCCCCCTTTATATTAGTGATGAAAGACAGGGCCTCCTAGAGGTGAAGTGACCTGCTGAGGTCACGCAGATAACAAGCTGCAGAGCCAGAATTTGAACCAGGGTCTCAAACTCAAAATTCGGTGTCACTTCTATGGCATAGCTCTCCATAGGCCTGGGTTATATTCTGCCCATCATCTTGGAGCTGTGACTAGCTGACTGTTGGTGGTTCTAGAGTGTAGGGCTGTAATTAATCTATGAAGGTTAGGCAGCATCAGGCTTTTGAGTTCAAAGCCACATATATTAAAGTATCTTGTCACTGGTTGAGTTTCTTGGATGTCTTTGTTTGTTCTAGGTATGTTTCCTCCAACAAGTGGAGAGGCATATATCTATGGATATGCAGTTTCAAAGAACATTGTTCAGATTCGGAAGAGCTTGGGTTTTTGTCCCCAGTATGATATTTTATTTGATTACATGACAGTATCTGAGCACCTTTACTTCTATGCTCAGGTGAGCCAAAGAGACACAGTATTATTTTGTTTATTTTGTTTTCTCTCACTTCATTTACTAGGATGCATATGGCCACGGAATCCTTGCTATGATTCAAAATATATTTTTTGAAAAACTCTCTCTGAGACAGCGAGGTGAGAGAGGAGGGGACTTTCTAAACCAATATGACTAATTAAAAGTATTCAGAGGCAGTGCAGGTTATTAAGTAGAGCTAAAACTCTATTTAAGTGTCCTTTTTGATTTATTTTTCAGCTGAAAGGATTGACTAAGCAGGAATGCCATAAGGAAATAGTTGATATTTTAAACACTTTGAATTTGGGAGAAAAGCATAATACACTCTCAAAGTCACTGAGTAGAGGAACGAAGCGCAAGCTCTCCATTTGCATTGCACTCATAGGAAACTCCAAGGTAAAGAAAATGGATCAGATGCATCCCTGTTGCTGCATGATTTGAAAAATCTGTTTATACAAACACAAAACATGAAAAGGAAGCCTATCAAGGTGTTCTCAGTGAGGAAATACCTTAAAGGTATGATGGGTATAAGGTGGAAAAGTAAGTGCAAAGCAGTCCCAAGGTGAGTCCCAGAAATATTAGGAAGCTATCCATGTGGCACAGCATCAATACTCATGTCACAGTCTTTTTTTCACAGTCACAGCTGTCTTTCTATTCTGTAGGTGGTTATTCTGGATGAGCCAACATCTGGCATGGACCCCATCTCAAGGAGGGTCACCTGGAATCTCATTCAGCAGTGCAAAAGAGGGTGCACCATCCTGCTGACCACCCACTACATGGATGAAGCTGACCTCCTGGGTGACCGCATTGCCATCATGGCCAACGGGACTCTGCAATGCTGTGGTTCTTCACTCTTCCTCAAGCAGAAATATGGTCTCTCTGTCTCTGCACTGATCATTCCTTCATAGCAAAGTCAGACTAGTCATCCTTATAAACTTCTTTTATTGCATATTTCCTCTGGACAGAAATTTTCAATGTTTCTTGCTCTACTACATCAAAACTCTTCTCCCTAATTTTCAAGGTCCTCTAGTCTAGCTTCATCATTCCCCTTCATTGAACAAAATTAGTTCCTCTAACATTTTAGCCAAAGTCTGTCAGAGATCATTTACCAGTGTACATTCATGCTAGAAGAGAGGTCCAAACAAGCAGAGATCTCCTACTAAGGAGAATCATCTCTGTTCCCAGAAATGTCCACTTATATCTTATATTAATCTAAAAGCAGAAGACAAAATTTTACAGCAAAGTGAAAAAATGTGCATAGTTTCAATGGAGAGTTTTTAAAAATTTACCCAACAAAATAACATGGCAGAGTTGATAGTGCTGAACTTGGCTTCAGGAAGACTTGGGGTCCCATACTCCTTCTGACACTTAGTAGCTGAATGTTACTGTTTTAGCCTTTCTGAGTCGTGCCTCAGTCTTCTTAGCTGTAAAATGATATGGTTAGACTAAATGGCTCCTAAGGGCCCTTCCAATTCTAAATCTGATGATTCTGGATTATTAGTGCCTGTGTACCCTAGAAAATATCTTCCAGGAACAAATCATTTTTTAAACCACTCTCTTTAAGGATTCCCTTATAATCTAGTCAAAGAAAAAGAAGGAAAAATCTCTCTTAATTGGGTTAACCAGGAAGACATTCCCACTCCTCAGTCAGCATGAAGAACACAAACTCTGTCTAATGAGCCATGTCTTTGGAAATTAAGATCCTTCCCTGAATCTAAGTCTTCAATTGAAGAAAGATGAAATCTTTGATTCAAGTGTTAGCAAGAACTTCAGACTGGAATACTGTTATAATATTTTTCCCTTTCCCTTTGCTTTTCCCTTTTCCTTCCATTTTTTTCACCTCCTTCCCCTTCTTTCTCCCTGTTTCTTCTCCTTTCCTTTCCTAACTGGGTCTCCACATTTTGTCTAGGCTGGAAGTACAGTGGCCATTCATAGGACCAATCATAATATGAATCTCCACAGAAGCTTTCACTTCCTTTGTTTCACTGATTTGGGATAATCCACCCTTCCTTAAGAAGGCCAGTGATCCTCTGCTCCTGGGAGTTCACCACATTGATGCCAGATCTACTGTCTTTAGTCCTAGTACAGCTCAGAGCTCCTGAGGTCAAAACTTTTGAACTTGAGCAATCCATCAACCTTAGCCTCCCCAGTAATAGGGATTACAAGTGTATGCTACCACACTTGACCTATATTATTTTTTAATATTTTATAACAACTAAAGCCTTAATACTATGTGCTTCCATACTCCCTAAGCTTTTTTTGACTATTACTCAACATTCACTTTTTTCCAGTCAAGCAGGTATATGAAAAATATGCCCTCGAAGTTGGCATTCTTATTCCCACCTCTATGCTATTGTACATTTTGTTATGCTTCCCCAGAAAACATTGCTGTTTCCAAATTAATTGGTTGAGTTATTGGGGAAAGAGAGAATATTTAGAAACTAGGTGGATCTCTATCTTATTCTCATTGACTAGACATCATCAGATCTCTAAAATAGTGAGTTTTGCTCAAAACCAAAGGATTATTTTCCCTAGCTAATTTTCCGCTTGATCCAGCATCTAGTAGGTGTTGGATTTCCAATCAAGAATTTTCTTCTTCTGATTGTTTTGTCTAAATATGAGAACCCCATAGCTAAATTTAGACATTTTAAGCCAGTTCCCAACAATATTGAAACAGTTAAGAGATTTAAAAAAATTCAGCCAAATAATTAAAACTCAAATTTAAGCACTTTGAGGCTTGTTAGACATTTTTCTCACAACCACCTTATAACATAATTAATGTAACATCCCATTTTATGCCTGAGGAAACTGAGGTTCCCAAATCACTTGTTCATACCTCATAAATGGTCTGTAGGAATTCCAGTCCAGGTCTTCTGACTCTGAATTGGGTTCTCTTTCCACAACACCACACTCAATTTCCCTTTCCTCAGAAGCTAAACCAACCCAAACAATGAGTAGGCTAAGTGTGGTCTATAAAGATCAGAGGAATACATAAAACTGTTTCATTTGTTCTTAAAAATGTTTTTTTTCAGGTGCTGGATACCACATGATCATAGTAAAGAATTCTAACTGTAAGGTTGAAAAGATTTCCCATATTGTTCATCAATTTGTACCAAGTGCTACTTTGGAGAGCAACTCTGAAGCTGAATTATCTTTTATGCTGCCCAAAGAAAGTACAAAGAGGTGAGAATCCTGAAGATTCTGGCCTAATAATTTTTGATAACTCAGTGTTCATATTTTCCTTTTTTAATTTCTTAAGCTTGGCAAATAGACCTTCTGATAATCCTATTACTACTATAGGAAGTAATGTATGTAAATGTACACATTAGAAATTCATATGTTGAAAATTGCTTTTATTTTCCTCATAGTAGCATAAAAATAGAATAAAAAATCTGCCTCTATCCCTAACCCACAAACTGGTTAAAGGTAATAAAATCATCACCAAATAACAGAAGAAAACCCAGCAACTTTCAGAACATAATGTAGAGTTAATTATTTGGATTAACTTGAAAATGTGTATATTACTTGTATAATATGTGGATGGTCACTCTGAGAGAATTCTGTTTAAATTGTAGGATCTCTAATCTGTTTGTTACTGTGCCTGGGGAGGTGTGTGTTTGTGTTCGTGTGTGTGTGTGGGGGAGGTGGAAATGTCAATCTAGTAACCTATACCTTGTATGCAGGAAGACTATTTGGGATGCAAAATAAGAAAAATATCTTTTTTTTTAACATCTCTCTAAAGTACTATGCATGTGTGCACATCTGAAATATTAAATTCAATAAGGCTGGTGAAGGAAAACAAATTTCGAGTGGATGTAATTCCACCAAATGCCTTGAACCTAGGATAACTATTCTAAAGGGAGGGGGGGGTGGCACTGTTTGTAAGAGGAGCATGCTTGGCTGTAATATTATGAGAGCTCATCCACTATGTGCATGTTGGATGCTCTAGTACTCCAGGGATCCATTGGAGAGGAAAAGTAAATCTTTATGGTCTTTCATCATGCACCTTTGTGTTTAGGTTCAAACTGCTGCTATAAAATAACTGTTTTACTGTGTAAAGTACATTAAAATATTTTATCACTATCATTATATTCAGTCATAAATTCTTCCCTTATCTAGATCTGACAGGTAAATTTTTCCATGTCCTTAATTTGTTTATTATAACACCCTTTATGTCTTAATCATGTACTCATTTTGACCTTATCTTGGTATATGTTGTGAGATGTTGGTCTATGCCTAGTTTCTGCCAGACTTCTTTCCATTTTTTCAGACAGTTTTTGTCAAATAATGAGTTCTTGTACCCAAATCTTCGATCTTTGGATTTATCAAACATATAGATTACTATGGTCATTTACTATTGTATATTTTGTACTTAATATATTCTACTGATCCACACTGATTTTTAGCCAGTTCCAAATTGTTTTGATGATTACCACTTTGTAGTATAGTTTGAAATCTGGTGCCATTAGGCTGCCTTCCTTCACATTTTTTTCAGTTGATTCCCTTGATATTCTTGACCATTTTTCTTCAAGGTGAATTTTATTATATTTTTCTAGCTCCATAAAATAATTCTTTGTTAATTTGATTGAGATGTGACTGAGTAAATTAATTTGGAAAGAATTACAGTTTTTATATTTTCTTGTCCTACCCATGAGAAATTAATATTCTTAAGTTATTTAGCTCTGTCTTTATGTGAAAAGTGTTTTGTAATTGTGTTCATTGTTCTGTGTGTATTGGCAGATAGATGCACAAGTATTTTATACTGGCTGCAGTTACTTTAAATGTAAATTTTCTTTTTATCTCTTCTTGTTGGGTTTTCTTGGTAATATATAGTAATTCTGATGATTTAAGTGGGTTTATTTTATATCCTGAAACTTTGTGAAATTGTGGGAGTGCTCATCAGTTAGGGAGTGGCTGAACAAGATATGGCATGTGATTGTAATGTAATGCTATTGTGATACAAAAAAATGACGAGGAAGATGGTTTTTGTAAAACCTGGGAAGACTTATATGAGTTGATGTAAAGTGAAGTAAGCAGAAATAGATCATTGTACACAGGAACAGCAATACTGATATGATCAGCTATGAAAGACTTATCACAACAGCGATCCAAGAAAATTCCAAAGGACTCATGATTAAAAATGCTGTCCACCTCCAGGGAGAAAACTGATGAACTCTGCTTGCAAGTCAAGTATATATTTTTTACTATTTATTTTTCTTGATTTATTGCGACATGGTCAATATAGAAATTTGTTTTGCATTATTTCAAATGTATAATTTATATCAGTGCTTGCCTTCTCAATAGGTGGAGGAGGGGCTAGAGGGAGAGAGATAATTTAGAAATGAAAATTTTATGTTGAGAATGTTCAAAATAAATAATAAAATTTTTAAAAGTAAAGAAAAATAAAGTGACTATAGGCAATATAAAATACCTTGGATTCTACCAGTCAGGATATATACAGCAAATACATGAATACAACAAAACATTCTTTATGCAAATGAAGATATCTAACTCTAAAGTGAAGGCATCTAACTCTAAAATCAAATATCAAGTGCTTATTATTAGTACTCTGAGTTTTGTTATTTTATAATAAAATGTAAATGTCTATATTTGTAACAGGTTTTGTTTTTCTTTTTCAAAGAATAGAGGGAAGGAATTGGGAGGGAGGGAAGATTTTAAAATAAAATTTAATTAAAAAATCCTCCCTCTACTTGGAGAACTGCCTCTTCTCCTTGCCCTCAGAAGCAATACATTTCCCAGGGTCTTTTTGTCTGTCTATGTGTATGTATATGTATATACACAAGTGTGTACATACACATAAATATGTGTGTGTATACATACATATATAAAAATATGTATTTTCCAATAGATAACAAAAATCAAGCCTTTTGTACCAAGGTGACACCTCTAATTTCTGCACAAGCATTTGTGGTATTACCCAATGTTTATGACTCATAAGTTCCTTCCCATCTTTATATTCTACATTCCTAGTTGACAACTGGTAAATTAATTTGAATAAGTGCTATAACATAGAATCATGTACTACTAAGTCCATCAGCCAACTATAATAACTGGTCAGGAACAGGTAGAACTTGTCTGATTTTGGAAGTTGCTAGAAACTTGCAGAACTGTGACAGGAGATAGGATCAAGCCAAGGAAGTGTAGTTTAGGTAGGAAAGCTGAGGAAGGATGTGTGGAAATAAGATGGGTTACCCTGCTGTGGCTTTCCTTTAAGGTCAAGCTATACTACTGAGCTCAAATTGTCAGAAAGATGGGCATAGCCTCCCAATCTTTGCCCATCCTTTGAAATGAAAATCATTTTAGACCTCAAAAAATGCCAGAAATCTACTCAGAATCCCAATTTCTCTTTATGCCTCTTTCCCTCTTCTAGGTTTGAAGCTTTGTTTACTGAACTAGAAAGGGAAGAAAAAGAGCTGGGAATTGCGAGCTATGGAATTTCTGTCACTACAATGGAAGAAGTCTTCTTAAGGTAATCATGATTCCATGGGAAAAGTACCCTTACCCCTTAAAATCACATGTTATTTATTGAATAAATGCCAGTCTATAGGACCAGAGAAATAAAACATTGAGTTTTTACATGTGTAAATATTTCAAATTAATGTTTTTCTTGAAAGACAAAGGCACTTGAAAATGGTCATGAGCTTTGTGTCACCCAGAGGGGCTAATAATTATGATAATGGAGAGGTCATGGAGAGCAGGATTATATGTAATCCTAAAATTTTAAGAAAAGCTGATCATTCAGAAATCAGATAGAATGATCATTAAATCTTATAAAATGCATTAATCAATTGAGAAATCTTTAAAAGCAGAAGATATTAAGTGAGTTGATCTAGGGGTAGGAAAGTTGGTGTATAGGATAAGACAGGGTTATTAATACAAGGAAATTGTATAGTGTTTAGAGGTTTCAAAGAGAATAGTATAGAATTAGGATTACTGCACCATAATGTAGTGTTAGATAATAGAAAGTCATTTTGGACCACAGAAAAAGCATTGTCTTAATGTAGCCATAAGAGCTATGAGAAGACTTCTGTTAAAGATGGCTGCTGGAAGTGTCATAGATGTTTCCAACTCCTGGAAATATGCTTCATCTATGTATGCCATCATATTATCTGCAAAGAGTGATATTTTTGTTTCTTTTTGCCTATTCTTATTGCTTCCATTTCTTTGTCTTGTTGCTATAGCTAGCATTTCTAGTGTAATATTGAATAATAGTGGTGATGATGGACATCCTTGATAGAGTTTTCTTGGAAATCTATCTGGTCTTGAATTTTCCTTAGGTAGCTCATTTATATGTTGTTTAATTTCTTTTTCTAAAATGATATTTAAGTGTTCTGTTTCTTGTTCTGCTAATATGGGTAATTTTCACTTTTGTAAACATTCAGCTATTTCATTCAGACTGTAAATTTTATTGGGATATAGTTGAGCAAAACAGCTCCTAATAATTGTTTTTATTTCATCTTCATTGGTTGTGAATTTTCAATACTGATAATTTGGTTTTCTTTTTTTTTAAAAATCGAATTGACTAATACTTTATCTATAATATTGTTTGTCAAAGTTGCTTCAACTTGCATTTCTTTAGTGATTTAGAGCTATTTTTTCTCATGGCTATTGATAACTGTGATTTCTTCCCCTGAAAACTGCGTATGTAGGCTCATTTAAGAGGACAATTAAAAACAGAAGTGGCCAATGTTAATGAACATACTGGTTCCTATAATGTTCCAGTAATGGAACTGACAATCTTTGACTTTTTTGAAACCCTCAGTTCTGCCCAGAACCACCTGAGGAAAAAAATTGGATTCATTTATGCAGAACTTGCTTTGTATTTTAAATAGGTAGTTATAAGTAAGCCAATTAAAATAAAATGTAATTTTCTTGGAAGGTTTTCAAATATTATAAACAAAAGATGAAGATTGATGGAAGAAAGAGGGCAGATATATGTAGGGCCCAATTCAGGCTGAATTACAACAATAGAATTAGAAAATGATTTTTAGCCAATGACTTATGAATATTAAGTAAAGAAGAAGAGATAGGATAAATTTACATAAGACAAATCCTAATCACAATAGCTTGCCTACATAATCATTTTGGTTAATTGACCAAATTGGTCTTCTATGATCAAATTCAAATACCCTTGAAAGTATAAAAGTAAAATAATCCTGGGTTAAATTTCTTTTCAATTTGGCTTATTATTGAGCACTTAAATTATGTTTATAACTTGTTATCCATGCCATTAAAATATCATGCATAAATTTCCTACTTGATAACTTATAACAACCTAATCAAACTTTAAAACATGTTCCAAATTAATAGAACATCAATTAACCATTTAATTGGACAAAGGATAGAGAGATAACAAGAGGTAAGGAATAGAAGATTGATCATTCTGTCAGAAATACATGGGTTAATCCCAATCTTTTTCTAAGACCAAGTTGCTGATCTGATTTGACAAAAGTTTATTATGTGGAAGATATCATCAGGACTTTCCTCTCTTCCCCTCCCCTTTAATTCTAGTCAGAAAGTTTCTATTACTTAGTGTTTAAATTTTTATCTCCAAAACCAAATTACCTCTTTCAAATCTCAACAAATTTTAGAAGGGACTACTTTAACTAGGATTGCTTCTATTTCATAGACAAACCAAATTTAATGATTTTACCCAATTAATGATTTTCCCAGTTAAAAATGGTGTTTAGACATCTTCAATTTTGACTTAAGTGTTAATAAAAGTGACCAGTTTAATACTCTCAAGACTATGCAATCAATAAGGTGATTATGGATTTTTGTCTGGAACCAATACCAACTCTTTTAATCTTTATCACATTGAGTTTATCTCATGGTGAATCTGAACTATTTTACTGAACATGCTCACAGGAACCTTCAAATATTCAAATATCTCTTGATTTTTGGCTCTCATATCTAATCCAACACACACTTCCTTTAATGATTTAACATTTCATCTTGTGAGGTTAATTCTTGTAAATGGCCATGTCAGTTTTCACTGGTGTCTTTTTGGTGACTTTGAAAGTCATGGCTGCAGTGTATCATCCACACTGATGTATTTCTTAGTGAGAGCAAACAATGTGAGTCAGGAGGAGAGGTAGCAAGTACTTGTTCCATGCAACTGCAGCAATAGTACCTTCCCCAAAAGAGGCAATTGTATTTGTTTTTAAATCATTTTATAATTCATTGTTGTTGTTCTTTGATCTCTAGGGAGTCCACAGCATTCTTATTTTCATCTGAAAGTTTTTATTTTTTTCCTATGTCTTATAATGCTTGAATAAGGTTCTGCACTCTCTTTGAGATTTTTCTCATCCTTTCTTCATCTTTATGATTCTTTTTGTTGGTTTGTGTTTTCCAAGACATTTATGTTTATAGCTTTTTCTTCCCTCTCTCACATTTTCTGTAGCATAGATTCTTAACCTTTTCTCAGTATAGTGACATCTGTGGATACCTCAGAATAAATTTTCTGGAAAAATTCATGTGTTAAGGAAATGCTCAATTTCAATGAGAGGTTATTGAAAATAAAGATGTACTTTCCCACCCTAAATTTACAAACACCTTGTAACAAACCTTAGGTGAAGAATCCCTGTTCTATGAGAAAACACAAGGTCAGTATGCAGTTAAAATTATTTTATCTTTATCAAATACTTGTTAAACATATGAGTAATCAATAAGCAAAACTTATAAATAGAATAGGAGTCCTTAGTCACTAATACTGCCACTAGTTACTCAGGATAACAAACAAAAGGGAGAAAAAGAAAAAGGAATAGATTCACCACTATTCCAGCATCTCTAAGAAGCCAGAAGCCAGCCACTTTCTTCTGGATTCTCAATAAATGGGACTGCGAACAAGGGAAACAGAAAGGTTCCAGAACAACAAGACTTAGTCAGTTTCCTGAAAAGAGTCCTCCGTCTGCTGCTATTGCAGCAGGCTGTCACTAATGCTTCTTCCTGTCCTTTTCCAGAGATTTTTTTAAAGTTTAATTGGAGTGAGAAGGGGATTGTGTGGCCAAGATGACAGAATAATATGAAGAAGTATAGGTGAGCTTTCCCCTACAACTCTACACAGATCTAGATAATGTGCTAGACCAAGTCCTGATCAGGAAATCCAAGAAAAAAAAAACATAGTCATTTTCTAACTCATTTTGATATAGGAAGACAGAGGTTTGCAGATGTTGAGGATAGAATCTGGCCAAGAACAGCCACGCAAAGCTCATGCTTGTCAGAGCTCTGTTGCTACTCACTTCTGGGTCATATGAAGATCCAGTGTGGGCTGAGGAGAGGACATGCACTTAGGAGTGCCTTTCCAGATGAGGAGTCGTTGAAGGCCCTAGGCTATGTACTGAGCAAGTATCAAGTTCAGAAACAAGCAGAGTGGCTCTGAAGATGGTCTCAGTATCAGCCTCCAGACCAAAGAGGAAGCTACAATCCTGTCAGTGAACAAGCAGGCATTTCTAGCTGGCTGATAGTCACTTAGTCCAGTAAAAATCTATTTTAACTCCAACTGTAAACAAAGTCACAAGTATATTGTTCTTACTCGAACTCAGGTCAGGAACTTAGAGAGCTCATTGGAGGAGGACAGCAATAAGACTTTGCCCTGGATTAGACCACTTTAGGATCATTGAAAATTTTCAGGTTCCCAGCCTGGGCTATCCTTGAGATCTTGGAATAATGCAAAACTCAATACCCTAAGAAAGCAGTAGCAACTTCTAAGAGAACACAAACTCAGCTAAACATTTTCTTCAGAAGTACACAGAACCCAGCCCTAGCATCAAATCCAAAGTTAGGAAAGAGACTAGAGGAATGAACAAATAAAAATGAATGCCATCATAAAAACCATTCAGATGACAGAGACACTCAAGATAAAAATCCAAGAGAAGAAAATGATTCTAAATTTCTATAAGCAAATATCAAAGGAAAACACAGCTTGCACATAAGTTAAACCAGAATTCGTGGGAGAGGTGAAGCAAGAGTTGAAACAAAATTATTTTTATAAATGAAATGGAAGTTCTAGAGGAAATAATTGGCACAAGAGGTGTAAAACCTTACCCAGCCAACAACTGCCCAGAAAATTGGAGGGAAAAAATAGAAGCTAATGACTCCACGTGACAACAGGAAATATGAAAACAAAGACAGGGCCAATGACATCACAAGTGATGTCTTGACTTGCGCTTGAATTGGATTTAAATGAACCAGAGTTGTGCGAAGTTGTCAACCTCTCTCTTCCTGAGTCATCAAAGTCAAGTGGCATGGCAAAAGTCAAGATGACTGGAGATGGCCAGGGATGGATAACCATGGTATTTTCAGTGCCTGACCAAGCTCTAACCACTCCACAATGCCTCCTTCAGCCATCTTCATGGCTGTTGTAACAAATTGTTCTTATCTGCCCATTCTGCTAGGGAAAGTGTCATGTGTTTCAGGGTACACATCCCTAACTCACTGACTTGTTTAAGCACAGTTGGTTACCTTCAACTTTGTTTGACCTGTCTGCCAAAATTGTTTACCAGGATGTGACTGCTGCACATGCTACAGCTTCTTGGAGCCACAGATGAGAGTTGGGTGAATGTGGACTACAAAGATGGATGAGCAACCTTGAAAAGGGCTTAGAAGGCCCTCATACCACAGATGCTAGTCCTCCCTGAATATTCCATACACTTCTTTATACAGTTTGCAGTTATTTTAAATGGAATTTCTCTTTCTGTCTCTTGCTGCTGGACTTTGTTGGTAATATATAGAAAAGCTGATGATTTATGTGGGTTTATTTTATATCCTGCAACTTTGCTAGAGTTGTTAATTATTTCAACTAGATTTTTAATTGACTCTCTGGGAGTCTCCAAGTATACCATCATATAATCTGCAAAAAGTGATAGTTTTGTTTCTTCATTGCCTATTCTAATTCCTTCAATTTCTTTTCTTTTTCTTATTGATATAGCTAGCCCTTCTAGTACAATATTGAATAATAGTGGTGATAATGTACATCCTTGCTTTGCCCTAGATCTCTTTGGGAAAGCTTCTAGCTTATCCCTATTATGGATAATACTTGCTACTGGTTTTAGATAAATACTACTTAATATTTTAAGAAATACTCCATTTATTCCTATATTTTCTAGAGTTTTTAATAGGAATGAATGTTATATTTGGTCAAAAGCTTTTTCTGCATCTCTTGAGGTAATCATGTTATTTCTGTTGGTTTTGTTATTGAAGTGGTCAATTTTTTAAGAGTTTTCCTAATATTGAACCAACTCTGTATTTCTGGTATAATTCCCACATGGTCAAAGTGTATGGTCCTTGTGAAATAGTGCCTGAATCTCTTTGCTAGTATTTTATTTGAATTTTTGTGTCATTATTCATTACAGAAATTTGTCTATAGTTCTCTTTCTCTGTTTTTGCTCTTCTTTGTTTAGGTATCAGCACCATATTTGTGTCATAAAAGGAATTTGGAGGACTCCTTTTCCTATTTTATAGATAGCTTATATAGTATTAGAATGAATTGTTCTTTAAATGTTTGGTAGAATTCACTTGTGAATTCAGCTAGCCCTGGGGATTTTTTCTTAGAGAGCTCACTGAGGGCTTGTTCAATTTCTTTTTCTAAGATGAAGCTATTTAAGCATCCTGCTTCCTCTTCTGTGAATCTAGGCAGCTTATATTTTTGTAAATATCCATGTGTTCCAATTAGATTGTCAGATTTTTTGGCATATAATTGGACAAAATAGCTCACAACAATTACTTTAATATGCTCTTCATTGCTGGTGAATTCACTCTTTTTATTTTTTGCAACTAATAATTTGTTCATATTCTTTCTTTTTAAAAATGAAATTAACCAGTGGTTTATCTATTTTATTGTTTTTTTTCATAAAGCCAGTTCTTAGTTTTAATTATATAGTTCAATGGTTTCTTACTTTCAATTTTGTTAATGTCTCTTTTGATTTTTGGGATTTCCACTTTGTTTAATTGGGGATTTTTAATTCATTCTCTTTAGAGTTTTTTTAGCTGGATGCCCAATTTATTGATCCATTCTTTCTCTGTTTTATTGATGTAAGCATTTAGAGATATAACATTTCCCCAAAGTACTGCTTTAGCTGAATCCCATAACTTTTGCTATGTTGGGTCATTGTTGTCATTCTCTTTAATGAAATTACTATTTATGTAATTTGTTCTTTGACCCATTTAATTCTTTGGGATTAGGTCATTTACTTTTCAATTAATTTTTAATCTGTGTTTCCATAACCCTTTATCAAATGTTATTGCATTATGTTCTGTAAAGCCACACTTAATATTTCTGCTTTTCTGCATTTGGTTGTGAGGTTTTTATGACCTAACACATGGTCAGTTTTTGTGTAGGTTTCAGTTTTCTCCAGAGGTCTACCGTATCTCACTTTTCTAAAATTCTATTTGTCTCCTTAACCTCTTTCTTGTTTATTTTGTTGTTAGATTTATCTGTTTCTTCCTGTTAACTCATTTAACTTTTCCTTTAAAAATTTGGGTGCTACAGCATTTGGTGCATTTACATTTAGCGTTGGCATTACTTCATAGTCTGTCTTTTAGAGAGACGTAGTTTCCTCCCTTATTTCTTTGAATTAGATCTGTTTTTGCTTTTGCTTTGTCTGAATTCATGATGGCTACCCTTGCTTTTTTAAATTTACTTCAACTGAAGCATAATAGATTCTATTCCAGTCCCTTTCCTTTATTCTGTGTGCATCTCTCTGCTTCAAATGTGTTTCTTGCCAGCAGCATATGGTAGGATTCTGGTTTTCAATCTACTCTGCTATCCACTTTTGTTTTATGGGTGAGTTCATCTAATTCACATTCACAGTGATGAGTACTAACTGTGTATTTCCCTCCATCTTATTTTCCCCCTGTCTCTCCTCATCCCTCTCTCCTTTCACCCTATTCTTCCTCACTAATGTTTCACTTTGAACCACTACCTCCCCAATCTATCTTCCCTTGTATCCTTTCATCCGTACCCCTCCTTGCAGCTGGCTTGTGCTGGGATTCAGGGACTCACTGCTAACTTGCCAGGCACAGTGTGCACTGGATTGCACTCCCCTCTTGTCCCAGTGAAACAGATCTTTCCTGCCAACCTTCTAAGTTATCTGGGCCTGGACTATTGTTTTACCCCATCCTTGTGTTAACTCTGCTGCTCCAGAATTAGTTTTAAAGCATTGTTAAAGTTGTTTGGAGAGGAATTTGGGAGAGGTTGGGTGAGTCCCTCTCTTTACTCTGTCATCTTTCTACATTTGGAAGTGATGTTCCTGTTCTTGCACATGTTTTTTTGTAAAGAGCTGTATCAATATAGAGTAGAAGAGGGAGGATATAAGAGAATATAATGGTTGCAAATAATTAATAATCATAACCATTAATATGAATAGGATTAATTTCTCCATTAAAATGGAAGAGAAAAGCAAAATTGATTTGAAAGTAGAAACCAATAATGTATTACAGGACACATAATTGAAATATAAAGATTCACAAAGAATTAAAATGAGGAGTGAACAAAGAATTTATTATGCATTTGACCAAGTTAAAAGAGCAGGGGTTGCAATAATGATCTCAGGCAACAGCAAAAATAGACTTAATTAAAAGAGTAAAGCAGGAAACAATATTATGCTTAAAGGCACAATAAACAATGACATAATATTAATACTTGAAATATATGCACTAAATAGCATAACATCTAAGTACTTTAAAGAAGTATTTGTTGAATTACAAGGAAAACCAGAAAAAATTGTAATGATGGGGGCTCAAAAATACCATTTTTAACCTAAGCAAATTTAATCAGAAGGCAAATAAGAAATAAGTTAAAGGCCTGACTAGAATCTTAGAAAAATTATATATGACAGATGTCCGATTTCCTTTTTAAAAAATTAAGTATTTTATTTTCCCCAAATTACATGTAAAAACAATTTTCTACATTTGTTTTTAAAGTTGAGTTCCAAATTCTCTCCCTCCCTCCCCACACACCTCATTGAGAAGGTAAGAAAATTTATATAGTTTATACTTACATAATCATGGAAAACATATATCCATATTAATCATGCTGTAAATGAAAATGTAGACCAAAATAAAAACCCAAGAAAAATAAAAAAGCAAAGAAAGTTATGCTTTGATCTGTATTCAGACTCCCATCAGTTTTTTCTCTTCAGATGGATAGCATTTTTCATTATAAGTCCTTCAGAGTTATCTTGGATCATTTTCTTGCTTAGAATACCTATGTCATTCACAGTTGATCATCTTACAACATTGCTGTTACTGTGTACAATGTTTTCCTGGTTCTACTCATTTTACTTTGCATGAAAAGTCTTCAGGTTTTTCTGAGACCATATAATTCAACATTTCTTGTAGCACAATAGTATTCCATCACAATCATATACCACAAATTGTTCAGCCATTCCCTAACTGATAGGCATCCCCTTAATTTCTAATTCTTTGCTTCCAGAAAAGAGCTGCTATAAATATTTGGGCATAGTTCCAAATTATTCTACATAATGGTTGAATCAGTTCACAACTTCACAAACAGTATATTAGTGTCTTAATTTTCCTGTATCTCCTTCAACAGTCTAATAAGTGTGAGGTAGTACCTTAGATTTCTTTTCATTTGCATTTCTCCAATTAGTAGTGATTTTGAGAATTTTTTTCATATAGCTGTAGATTGCTTTGACTATTCTGTCTGAAAACTGTTCATATTTTTTGATCATTTGTCAATTGGGGAATGACTTATAGATTTGGCTCATTTTGTATATAAACATATATGTGAGTGGGTGTATACACACACACACACACACACACACACACACACACATATACACACACACATTTGAGAAATGAGGCCCTTATCAGAGAAATTTGTTTCAAAAATTTTTTTGCAGTTGATTGCCATCTGTATTTCTCTCTGTCCTGTTTCTCTCCTATTTGTTCTATTCTTTTTCTCCTTTTACCCTGAGCCTCCTCAAAAGTGTTTTGCTTCTGACTTTTATTTCCCCTAATCCACCCTCTCTTCTATGAGTACAACATTCTCTTATCCCCTTTCCCTCCTACTTTTCTGTAGAGTAAGATAGATTTCTATACCCATCTGGTAATTTCTTAGTGGGAATAGAAAGGAGTATAATTATTCAGCTGTTCATATCACCTTAATAAAAGTTGACCATGTATTACAACATAAAAGTCTTACAATCAAGAAAAGCAGAAATATTAATATTCCTTTCAACCCCAAAGCAATAAAATTATATTCTGTTTAACAAAGGACCTTTGAGGAAAGGATCTAAAGGCACCAGAAGACTAAGTAGCTAAATTTTAAAGAACAAGGAGTCAAAGAACAAATCATAAACATCATTGATAATTTCAACAAAGGAAATTACAAGTATAGGGCTGCATACCATAACTTTTGGGATGCTGCCAAATCATTTCTAGGAAGAAAATGTATATGTCTAAACATTTTAAGAGTAACAAAGAATGAATCCACTAAAAGCAACTAAAAGAAATAATTTTCAAAGGAAAAATTAAAAAAAAACTCAAACTCAATATTAGAAATTCTTAAAGTAAAAAAGATTAACAATATGGAAAGCAAAAAAAAACCCAAATTCATAAATAAAACTAGAGATTTGACTTTTGGAAAGAAAAATTAGTAAAACAGATTAATCATTAACTTAATCTAATTTTTTAAAAAACAGGATAATCTAGTTGCCAAAATAAAAATTAAGGACAGCAAATAAATAAATATAAGAAATCATTAGAAACTTTATTTGCCAGTTTTCCCAACAAAATTGATAGCAAATGCAATAGATGAATATATCATGAAAATATAAAATACCTAGCTTAACAGAATCAGAATTAGAAAATTTTATTGACTCAGTTTCTTTCTTTTAATTAATTAATTTATAGTTTTCAACATTCACTTTTATAAAACTTTGAATTCTACCTTTTCTGCCCTTCTCTTCCCTCTCCTGTCCCCAAGACAGCCTGTAATTCAATATAAGCTATACATGGACAATGATATTAAGCTTATTTCCACATTAGTCATGCTGTAAAGAGTAATTAGAACCAAAGGGGAAAATCATGAGAAAGATAAAAAAGAGAAGAGTATGATCTTCATTTAGACTCGATAATTCTTCCTCTGGATATGGATAGCATTTTCCATCATGAGTCTTTTGGAATTGTCTTAGATCACTGCATTGCTGAGAAGAACTAAGTCTTATCAGAGTTGGTCATAGCACAATGTTGCTGTTACTGTGTACAATATTCTCCTGATTCTGCTCCCTTCATTCAGCATCACTTCATGTAAGTCTTTCCAGGTGTCTCTGAAATCCACCTGCTCATCATTTCTTATGGAACAATAGTATTCCATAACATTCATATGCCACAGCTGGTTCAGGGATTGCCCAATTGATGAGCATCCCCTCAACTTCCAATTCTTTGCCACAAAAAGAGCTGTTATAAATATTTTTGTACATGTGGGCCCTTTTCCCTTTTTTATGATCTCTTTGGGATATAGATCTAGTAGTGGTATTGCTGGATCAAAGGGTATGTACGTTTTTATAGCCCTTTGGGCATAGTTCCAAATTGCTCTCCAGAATGCTTGGATCAGTTCACAATTCCACCAGCAATGCATTTATGTTCTAATTTTCCCTCATCTTCTCCAGCATTTATCATTTTCATGTTTTGTCATGTTAGCCAAGGAGAGATGTGGTACTCGAGAATTGTTTTGATTTGAATTTCTCTAATCAATCATGATTTAGAGTATTTTTTCATATGACTATAGATACCTTTAATTTCTTCACCTGAAAATTGCCTGTTCATTTCCTTCGACCATTTTTCAATTGGGGAATGTCTTGTATTCTTATAAATTTGACTCAGTTTTCTATGCACTTTAGAAATTAAGCCTTTATCAGAGACACTGTCTGTAAAAATTGTTTCCCACCTTTCTGCTTCCCTTCCAATCTTGGTTGCATTGGCTTTGTTTCTGCAAAAAACTTTTTAATTTAATATAATCAAAATTATCCCTTTTGCATTTCACAATGCTCTCTATCTTTTGTTTGGTCATAAATTCTTCCGTTCTTCATAAATCTGACAGGCAAACTATTCTTTACTCTCCCTAATTTGCTTATATAGTGTCGCCCTTTATTTCTAAATTGTGTACCCATTTCGACTTTATTTTGGTATAAGATGTTGATCTATGCCTAGTTTCTGCCATACTATTTTCCAGTTGTCCCAGCAGTTTTTCTCAAATAGTGAGTTCTTATCCCTGGAGCTGGAGTCTTTGAGTTTATCAAACAGTAGATTACTATAGTCATTGACTACCATGTCTTGTGCACCTAACCTATTTCACTGATCCATCACTCTATTTCTCAGTCAGTACCAAGTAATTTTCATGATTGCTGCTTTATAATACAGATTTAGATCTGGTAGGGCTAGGCCACCTTCCCTTGCATTTCTTTCTTCCCGATGAATTTTGTTATTATTTTTTCTAGCTCTATAAAATAATATTTGGTAGTTTGATTGGTGTGACACTGAATAAGTAAATTAATTTCGGTAGAATTGTCATTTTTATATGAGCAATTGATGGTTTCTCTAATTCTTTGAATCTGACTTATTTGTGTGAAGTGTTTTGTAATTGTGTTCATACAGTTCCTGGGATGGTTTTGGCAGGTAGACTCCCAAATATTTTATAGTGTCTACAGTAACTTTAAGTGGAATTTCCCTTTCTATCTCTTGCTGTTGGGCCTTGTTAGTAATATATAGAAATGCCAGTGATTTATGTGGATTTATTTTATATCCTGCACCTTTGCTAAAGTTGTTCATTGTTTCAATTAGCTTTTAGTTGATTCTCTAGGAATCTCTACGTATACATCATATCATCTACAAAGAGTAATACCTTCATTTCTTCATTGCTTATTCTAATTCCTTCAGTTTCTTTTTCTTCTCTAAAATTTATTATCTCTAAAATTATTATCTCCAAAATTTTTGCATCTATATTCATTAGGTCTATAATTTTCTTTCTCTGTTTTGGCTCTTCCTGGTTTAGGTATCAGCACCATATTTCCATCATAAAAAGAATTTGGTAGGACTCTCTCTTCACCTATTTTTCCAAATAGTTTATATAGTATTGGAATTATTTGTTCTTAAATGTCTGGTAGAATTCCCTTGTAAATGCATCTGGCCCTGGAGAGTTTTTCTTAGGGAGTATATTGATGACTTGTTCAACTTCTTTTTCTGAAATGGGATTATTTAAGTATTTTAATTCCTCTTCTTTTAATCTGAGCAATTTATATTTTTGTAAATATTCATCCACTCAAATTTATTGGCATATAGTTGATAAAAACAGCTCCTAATTATTGTTTTAACTTCCTATTCATTGATAATGAATCCACCTTTTTCATTTTTTATACTGGTAATTTGGTTTCTTTTTTAAATTTAACTAAAGGTTTATTTTATTGGTTTTTCATAAAACCAACTCTTAGTTTTATTTGTTAGTTCAGTAGTTTTCTTAATTTCAATTTTATTATTCTCTCCTTCGATTTTCAGAATTTCTAATTTGGTGTTTAATTGGGGATTTTAATTTGTTCTTTTTCTAGCCCAATTCATTGATCTTCTCTTTCTCTATTTTATTAATGTAAGCATTTAGAGATATAAGATTTCCCCTAAGAACTGATTTGCTTGCATCCCACAAGTTTTGGGTTGTTTTCTCATTATTGTCATTCTCTTGTATGAAGTTATTGGTTATTTCTATGATTTGTTGTTTCACCCACTCATTCTTTAGGATTAGATTATTTATTTTCCAATTAATTTTTTGTCTGTCTTTCCATGGCCATTTATTACATGTAATTGTTTTTGCATCATGATCTGAAAAGGACATATTTAATCCTGCTTTGGATTGTGAGATTTTTATGCTGTAGTACATGGTCAGTTTTTGTGTAGGTGCCATGTACTGCTGATAAAAAGGTATATTTCTTTCTGTTCCCATTCAGTTTTCTCCAGAGGTGTACCTTATCTAACTTTTCTAAGATTCTATTCACCTCCTTAACTTCTTTCTTGTTTATTTTGTGGTTAGATTTCTCTAGGTCTGAGAGGGAGAGGTTGAGGTCCCCCACTAGTATAGTTGTGTTTTCTATTTATTCCTGTAACTCCCTTAAGTTCTCCTCTAAGAATTTGTGAATGCTATACCAGTTGGTGCATATATGTTTAGTTTTGATATTACTTCATTGTCTATGGTACGTTTTAGCAGGATGTAGTTCATTTCCTTATCTCTTTTAATTAGATCTAATTTTGCTTTTTCTTTGTCTGAGATCATGATTGTTACCCCAGCTTTTTTTCTTCAGCCGAAGTAGAGTATATTCTGCTTCAGCCTTTGACCTTTACTCGGCTTGTATCTTTCTACTTCAAATGTGTTTCTTGTAAATAACATAATGTAGGATTCGGGTTTTTAATCCACTCTGCTATCCACCACCATTTTATGGGAGAGTTCATTCGATTTATATTCACAGTTATGATTACTGTCTTTGTCTCCATCCTATTTCCCCTCCATTTATGCTTTTCTCTCTTCTTTCTCCCTTTCACCCCTCACTAGTGTTTTGCTTCTGACCACTATCTCCCTAAGTCTGCCCTCCCTACTATCAGCCCATCTCCCTTTTCTTTCCCCTTTCCCCTACTACTTCTTCCCTCCCTTCTATCCACCCTCACCCTTTTATTTCCCCTTTCCATTCCTACTTCCTATAGGGTAAGATATATTTCTATACCCAACTGAGTATTATGTTATTCCCATTTTGAGTCAAATCTGATGAGAGCAAGGTTCAAACAATGCTCACTTCCCACCCTACTTTCCCTCTACTGTAATGGATCTTTGCTCCTCTTCACGTGATGTAATTTATACTTTTCTCCCTCCTCCTTTCCTCTTCTATCAGTACAATTCTTTTCCTCCTCTTAATTATTTTTTTATCATCACATTAAAGTCCAGTTATACAACTTCTAAATGTCATAATAAAGATACAGTATCATCTTCCCATGTAGAGATATTAAGTTTAATCCCATTGAATAACACGTTGTTTTTTTCTTTTCTTTTTACCTTTTTATGCTTGAGTCTTGTATTTGAAGATTGACTTTTCTGTTCAACTCTGGTTTTTTCATCAAGAAAATTAGCAAGTCCCCTATTTCGTTGAATGTCCATCTCCTCTCAAAGATTACGCTGAATTTTGCTGGGTAGTTGATACTTGGTTGTAATCCAAGCTCCTTTGCCTTACAGAATATCATATTCCAAGCCCTCAGATCCTTTAATGTAGAAGCTCCTAGGTCCTGCATAATTCTGACTGTGCTTCCACAGTACTTAGATTGTTTCTTTCTGGCTGTTTTCAGTACTTTCTCCCTGACCTGACAATTCTGAAATTTGGCTACAATATTCCTTGGAGCTTTCATTTTGGGATCTCTTTTAGCAGGTAATCAGTGGCTTCTTTCAGTGATGATTTTACCCTCTGGTTCTAGGATACCATGACAGTTTTCCTTGATAATTTCTTGAAAGATGCTGTTCAGGCTGTTTTTTTTTTGATCATGGCTTTCAGGTAAACCAATAATCTTAAATTATTTCTCTTGGATCTGTTTTTCAGTTCAGTTGTTTTAGCAATGTGGTACTTTGTATTTTCTTCTCTTTTTTCATTCTTTTGATTTTGTTTGACTGATTCTTGATATCTTATAGGGTTGTTAGCTTCCACTGGCCCAATTCTGATTTTTTAAAATTAGTTTATTTTTATTTTCAGCATTCACTTCCACAATGTTTTGACTGCAAATTTTCTCCCCATCTCTTCCCTCCCCCACTGTAAGATGGCATGCATTCTGATTACCCCTTCCCGCAATTTGCCTTCCCTCCTATAACCCGACCTCCCCTCTTACCCCCTTCCTGCCTACTTTCTTGTAGGGCAAGATAGAGATATTTACTCCATATGGCATATGACATCAAAAACAAGTGTTGTTAGATAGATTCCTAGTCAGAAGCAAACATAAAGAAAAAAAAAATCAGTAAGGCAAAACATGAAAGTGATTCTAAAAAATAAAAAAATAAGTGAAGGCAGTAGTATCAGTCTTACTTTTAGTGAAAGTAGCAGAAGAGAGAACACTCCTGATGTTGAAATCCCCAATGTTCTCATGGAAGGTTGGTTCTCCTTCCAAGCAATAACCCTTCCTCCTCATTCCCCTCCTCTCTCTCATCTCCCTCACACCAGCCACAACTCTTCTCAAAGGCAGAGTGCAGGTTATCTTGTTTTATTTTTGGTTTATATTGTGTACTAATCATTGCTGTTGTATTTCAGGTGCATTAGGGATAAAAACTTACTTTAAATGATAAATAATTATTTTTATATGAATATTTTTGGGGATGTGGTATCAATCATCTAACTTTACATTATTTCCTATGGGAAAATTCATTTTGTAATACAAACAAGTCGCATGACAAACAGAATCTTGGAACAAATTAAATTCATAAATCAAGGTTCTTCTCTACCTATAAATGGGATGACATTTTGTTCAATTCTGTTCCTTTAAGGTCTGAACACTACTCTGCTCATCCTTTACACAAGCTAGGCACTGTGTTAAGCACTTAGCAACTAGGTATTTCTCCCAGCAACCCTGGGAGATAGTTGTAAATATTTATTATTCCCATCGTACATATAAGAACTGAATAGATTCTCTAACTAACTACCATTACAATATTTTCAACCCAATCAATTTTGGTTTATAATGACTAATGGCAATAACTAAACTCCATTTTGCACAAGGTTCTATTATTATTAGTTGGCTTACATTCAAAAACGTTCATGGTGACATTCCTAACTTCCCATTACTGCTTCTTTGAGTTACCGAAAGAACCAAACCAATTCCTTTAAATTTTCCCAATTGCTAATCCTTTAGCATGACTATTTAAACCAGAGCAAAGAGGTAATCCTTTTTCTGTCAATTAATTAACATATTTGATGAAACATATTTTCTACACTTATGTTGACTGGGGAAGAAAGATATGCAGTCTAAGGGGCATTGCTTTAAAAAAAATTCCTATATCCTTTCTATTTCAGTGGTAATTAAGACCCTCTCTGAAATCTCCCTCTCAAAACTCCAAAACTTTCAAACTCTGAATTTACTCTGTCAGTGCAAACAAATTCCAACTTTCTTTACCTATCTATTCATCTCTAATTTTCTCATTTCCTTATATAACACTACTCTTTCTTTTACTTGCTTACTTCCTCTAGTAAACTTCCTTTTGGTTTAGTGGTTACAAATGCACAGCTAATACCAATTTCTTTAAGGGCTTTTGGCTGATTAAAATTAGCTACAATTATATAGTGTTTGTAAGTGATAGGCAAATGGACTAAGAAATAACTCACTGAGAACAAGCTACTCATTTTAGGGTATCACAAATTTTAACAAGCAAGATGACTTAAGAGAAGAAATCATGGTCTAGCTCCGCAAAATTAAGCTTTTTCATGTCACAGATGTTGGTACCCTAAAAGGTGCTCTGCTATTCTCACAATATTAAGTTACAATTATTGCTCTCTTCTTTATTATTCACTGTTAATGAAACACTGAACAGTTTTCTCAAAGGCAACTTCTATTTTGGTGCTTGTTGACTGTGAATGATCCAGATACATAATTTCCTCTTTCTTTTTACAAAGTTTTGATATTTTCCACAGCTATAGTTTCCCTGTTAGAAATTTTATGTTTGCTCTCAGCAAAAGAGGAGCTAATTTCCTAATAGTTACAAATGAACAGAAATCCTTATTACACTAATTTAACTTTGAATTCACCTAAATGAAATGCAGTTCAAATCTCAACTTCTACAAAGGCCATTAACTGCCAAGATTTCAAATTTCAGGGCCCAATATCATCAGTATGTTCTTGCTTTAAAATATATTTGACAATGATTTAAATTATAAAGATCTTTTTATTTAAAGTATAATAGTTTCTTGATTTAGAATTTCTGTTTTTATTAAAACAGTTTTTTACTTCATATATAGTTAACAAGAATTGCTCTACTTAAAACTATCTTGATGGCGATTGTGCTTTTCTGAAGGGCTCAGGGTATTACTTTTTCCCTGTTTCCTTTCAAATCGCTCAAAATTAAATCCATTTATTTTTTTAAAATAATTTGCAAGTTCTGCTTTTCCCTCTCAAAATTTCAGTATTTTATACCTTTATAAGCATATGCTCATTTTAATTTGATCTCTTCTAATCTGAGAACCTGTATTTTTATGACTATGATCATTTATGGCTTTTCATGGCTTTCAGACTAGCCACCCGTACTTGCAAAGCTGCTATTACTGAAGGATGCTCCCAATGGCCTTGGTACAGCTATAAGCAGCTCTAATACTCTTCTATTAAAGTGTTACAGGGCCCCACAACCAGCCCTCACTCTCTGCAACTGGAATCATAGTACCCTGCTCTTCCAGTCACAGGCACTGTTACCAGCAGCTTTGCCCTTTGCTGTTTTTAACTATTCCTTATATTTTTAGGGTTTGGGGGTCCCTGTCCTGAAGAGTCACATGGTTTGGTCCTATTCCTTTAAGAAAGACTTCTGGAGATCTAGTCACAGAATTGGTGTCCAGGCTCATAAGACGAAAAAGATCCCCAAGGAGGCCCTGCCTCATGGCACCTCTATTAGTTGTGCATGCACTTATTTTATTCCTATAATTATTTTTTTAGTACATATTCTTGTTTTAATTCTATTTTCAATGATTCTTTCCCTAACTTACCTTAACCTTATTTATACAATTTGAACTTGTTTTCACTAACCAATTGATTTCAACACAAGTTTTACCATGTTTTAATTTACCTAGACAATTGACTTAAACTGCAGTAGCATCATTAAACTTCACTTACCTTCAGTTGCTTTCTGATTTTAAAACAAGTCTTCTTTTTTCTGGGAGCACTTTGGGAATCACCTTCAATCTAAGATCCCTAATCAAGACTTGCTTGGTGCCTGCAGGTTGCTTGTTTAAAAGCAGTAAACAATAGAAGAGTAAATGAACTCCAATTCCACTCACTTTTATTCTTTTCTGAAGATGGTCTAAAATTTCCTTATTCTGCCTTTCAATAATAAAAAGTCCTTCCTACGATAAACTCATCCCAACTTTAAGTACAGTTTTTTAAGTATGCCTTTATCCTACACAAAATTAAAACCAATTTCACAAATTGGCACCCCAAAACTTCAGACGTAGAGATTTGCTAGCTGAAACTTCTTCAAGCTTAGAAAATGTGTTCTTTTTAAGTTCTGAGTTGTGAAATTATTTAAGCTCACAAAATTTTTAATCTAATTTCTCCTATACTATTTCCTAAGTTTTTCTTATTTTAACACTTCCCTGAATTCGTTTCACTGAATTTCTCCTGTACATATCTCATGATTATTAAGACAGTTCTTTGATCATTTTTGTCACCAAAAATGATTCCATAGTCTGAGTCTTAGTGCTTTTATGCTGCTTGTTCATTTTTCCAACCAATTACTTGACTTTGTAGCTTTTGGTCAGGGTATGACTGCTTCCAGGGTAGAGAGTGCTTTGTCCCAAGCTTCAGTGGTTTTACACTCCTGTTTTCAGAGCTACTTCTATTTTGAGGTGGTATGATACTCCTCTCCTGGCCTGTCCTCTGGTCTGTGAGTACAAGCACTCCTTTCTGCCATGTAACTACCAGGAAGACTCCTTCTCCACAGGCACCACAAGCTCTGCCACCCCAGTGCTCCTCCTCCCCCAAGAACCGCCAACCAAGATCGTGACCCAGATCCACGCAGGGCAAAGAAAGAGAACCCTGCCTCTGCACCAGCAAAGCACTCCCTACACTCCCACTCTGATCCGCAGCTTGATTCCTACCGCTATGTGGGCCTGGGGCCAGAAGCTGCTGCAAAGCTGCCACTGGAGCTCTGGAAGCAGCCACAGGAGCTTCCTGCTGTTGTTGCTGCATCACCTCTGCTGCCCCTGGGGTGGGGCCAAACCTTGCACTTCTCTCACCCAGATCCAGCAGTTTTCCCACTGATCTGCTCCATTGTCTTTGGCGTTTGTGCGTTGAGAGGTCTGGTAATTGCCACAGCTCAGTGATTCATGGCTCTAAGGCCTGCTACTCCTGGTCTGCTCCAGCCTGGTCTCTTCAGGTGTGGCCTAAGCTGGGCTGCGCTCTGCTCCCAGCATGGTGTCGAGACTTCCCAGAGACCATCCAGGCCATCTTGGGCTGGAGACTTGTTTCCCTCTGTTATTTCATGGGTTCTGTAGCTCTAGAATTTGTTCAGGTGTTTGGAGGGGTTTGGGGGAGAGCTTAAGCGAATCCCTGTTTTCAAGCTGCCATCTTGGCTCCACTCCTAAGACAGGTCTTAAAATGCAAACTTCAGCTTTAAATCAATCCCTAGTCATTTTTAAGGAATAACTGATCTGTGAATTTTGTTGTTATTTTCATTAAAACTCTACAGAATTTGATAGTAACTTATATGGTCAGCAAAATACTTTAAATGTCTTTATGACATTCAAATTATAATTTAGGCATGAAAGAAATTGATTATTCTCTTTTCACAAATTTGGTTTCAATCATTTTTCTTTTTTTGTATCTTAGTTTTCAATTAATTTACCTATCTCTTTCATCTCATTTATCTCCAACATGGCCAGGGTTGGAAACAGAGAAAAAAGAGAGATTTACCCTCTTTTAAGTTTTTTTTTAATAGCCTGTTTTTTTTTTGGTTGATCATGCCAAAAGAAAAGGCATAGGTTAGCACCAATAGCACAGACAAAACAGAGACACATTCCCCATTCCTGTAAAGATTTTCCTGATTACATAAGGTTCCTTTCTATCTGTATCAGTAATTAAGGTGAGACTTTTTTTTTAACTGTTCTCTTTTGGAGCACTTATTTAATCAAGTGCCCTTGATGAGTCTGGCCTTTGTTTCTTTGATTAAATCAGGAGTCTTTGATGACCTGCTTATCTCATGGGAAAGCCTAGTTTATATGAGTTTGAGTCACATGTTGTGATGCCAGAAGCTTTTAGGTCACATGGGTTTGAGTCACATGTTGAGACGCCCTTTGACCCTGAACAGGGTACATAAACTCAGAGGTTGGTATTTTGCCTTTGGGGTTCTCACTCACTGGAAGAGTATTGGTGTGGAAACTCTGGGTAGTCACTGGAGCCCCCCAGCTTTGAAGAAACCCAGATGTTGATGCTTCCCTGGTAACTATGTATTGCTATGGATAGACCGGTTTATGTTGTTTGCTCTGTTGATATTGTCTCTGTTTGTAATTTATATTTGTATTTGCTCTGAAGTTCAGGGTGCTGGCTTTTCCCCCTGAACTAAATGAATGGTATATATATATATATATATATATATATATATATATATATATATATATATGTGTGTGTTTAATTAAAGTGAGATTGTTAACCTCTTGTAGTTACTTTCCTTAGCAAAGCAGATCAAAGAACTTGTGCTGGTAGCTCTTGTTGCTGGTCTTGTTGGGTCTTACACCTCACCAGCAGCTACTAGCTAAATTGTTGTTACACTATCTGAAGTAAAGAATCCACTATCTCTAAACTTAGTTTCAGACTGACACACACACACAGAACATATAAATAAGACAACACATTAAATCAGGCCTGAACTTTTCCTAAGTTTTTTTCTAGAAGATTTTGCAATCAAAATCTTACTGGTCTCCTCCATTAAGTATAGAACTTTATGACCATTTTGTAGCTGAAGTCCTGCCATCAGCCTAAGATAATTCTTGTTTCTTAATTTTGTTAATGCTTTTAGAATCTTATCAATAAAACATGTAATTTAATAACAATACAAATTGCTTTAGTCTAATTTGCCAATTGGGTTCACCTATTTAAAGCACATTTTGTTTTTAGAACAAGTCCCTAATAAATAGAAGAACTAGCTAAAGTTCCATTCTGGTAGACTTTTGTCAAAGTATAATCAAAGAAAGAAAAACTGAGAGTGGTGAAAGATTTAGCAATATCAGTAGTTCATTTATTCTAAGCTGATTTGGGAGGTTATTTGATAAAATTCCATAACTTTCTAAGTAGTCAAAAATTCTGTGCTTTGGCCAAAACAATCCCCTAAACCCTTTGTATTCTCGAAACAAACTTTACACAGCTTAATAGCTTTTTCTTTATTCATCCCCACCCCACTGGAGAGGGAGTCCACCCTTTTCCCAGGCTGTAACTAATGGAGATCCTGTAGGATGCATTTCTCCTCTTATGCCTACCCCATCTCTCCTGTGGGCATCCCCAACCAGGAGCTGCACTCTTGGGTGGAACTTCCCTTGAGAGAATTGGATTAGATTCCTGAGGCACATGCCTTTTTGGCTATTCCTTCTAAGAAATTCCCCAATTGAAAGCATTCAGAGACTACCTTCCTCAGATATCCCTCCCTGGACAGGGAGTTCACCCATTTCCCAAGCAATCAAAATAAAGTGAAGGAGATAATTTCCAACCTACCTGAGTTCCACTATATGGACCTCTTTCCTATAGTTACAACTGGTCAATTAGGGCCCAAAGGCATATTGTACACATAAGCATACATATGTACACACGCACACACACACCATATATATATATATATATATATATACACATATACACACACACACACACACACACACATACAATACATATGTGTGTATATATGTCTAATAGTTATTACCAAATAGGTAAGTGGTCAAAGAATATGAAAAACAGTTCTAAAAAGGATAATTGCAACGTATTCACAACTAGATGAAAGAATGCTCAAAATCACTAATTATAAGAAATGCAAATCAAGACAACCAGAATTGGCAATGCTGACTAAAATGGTAATAGTTGATTGTGGAGGGATTGTTGCTTGATGGACACATTAATGCATTGTTCGTTGTCCTGTGAAATGGTATCACCATTTTAGAAAGCATTTTTTAATTGTTCAAACAGAGTGACTAAAATGTCTATCCCTTTTGAATCAGAAACTCCATTACTGGGCTTATACCCAAAGAAAGGCATAGATAAGAAGAAAGTCCCCATACACACCAAAAATATTTATATCAGTATTTTTTTTGTGATAGCAAGAAATTGAAAACAAAATAATGGCCATTGATTTAGGAATGGCTAAACAATTGTGGCACATGAATGTAAAAGGACATCATTGAAGAAGGAAAGGCAAGGGATGAAGCATGTATACAATGCCTACTAGTTCTAGGTGCTTTTGCAAATATTACCATTTGATCCTCACATCACCCTGTGAGGTCAGTGTAATTATCTCCACTTTTCAATTAAGGAAACTGAGACAAAGGTTAATTGACTTGCTGAGGACACTGAATTCAGGTCTTTGTGAACAAAGGCCCAACTCTCCATCCATTGCACCACCAGTTACCTCGATTATTGTGTTGTAAGAGATGATGTATATAATGAGTACAGAGAAACATGGAAAGATCTACTGAGGTAGCATAAAGTAAACAGGGCCAAGAAAACTGCACAGTAATGGCAACTGTAAATGGAACAAAGAATCACACACACATGAAAAATCAAGAGTAAATGCATGAAATTATCAAGTATAACTTAAATATTCTGGGAGGGGGAGGGAGAGGTATACTAGGGACAACTATGGCGATGTCAAATATAGAAGACATAAGTAAAATTTACTTTTTTCTGTTCTATGCCTTTTACCCACTCAAGCTATCATGCCAAGGAACCTTTTACATGTTTATTGTTTTATCAGTTGTCTTGTTTCACATACCTAAAATGTTTTACCTGCAATTAAAAGGAAATGTTTTTTGGTACAGGGTTGGCGAACTGGTTGATTTAAAGATGGATCTTCAGGACTTCCAGAAGCTTTCTTCTTTATCAGACCAGCAAGCAGAGAACAAAGAAGAAATTGTACATGGTGGGGGAAAGGAATCGAATTACCTTTTTAACACCTTACCCATGCATGATCTCTCTAGTATGACATTCAACACTGGGGTGAGCACTTTGCTTGGGAATGTAAGCCTGCTAAAGTTTATGTAGGGTACAAAGGATATCTTAGAAATTTGTAAAGGCTTGAAGATGTCAGCAATGAAAAATGTAGCCAGGCTTGCCTGCTCAAAATGTAGACCTACTAATTTCTGAATGCTGATTTATGGGCTTTAGTCAAGATTTATACCATTTCAAATGGTGCCAAGGTTACTTTGCAAACACCACGAATTTGTAATCTCATTCATCAGAATCAGTAACCTTTGATTTGGGATTTTTTTTAGTTCTGTTATCCCAAAAGGTGATTATTCATTCAGTCAGAGTTGACCAGGCACTGGTAAACTGACTCACATTAATCAACATGTGGAATGTTGATTCTAAAGTATAAATGTCCATTAGAAATGATGACTGTCTAAAAAACCATTGCTGCCATGTCCATATGTCAGTGCATCCACTTCTGTAGAATAAACCTCCAAGGGTTCCTGTTTCAACAATCCTGCTAGCAGCTTCTGTGGGGGTGTAAGATCCACTCACAGCCAGCACCCAGAAAGCTGCCAGGATGCTGGGAGAGCACAGGTTCTTTTGATCTGCTTAACCAAGGAAAACAATCTGAAGGGGTTGACAAGTTTACTTTAATCCAGCACACAGACAGCATTCAGTTAGTTCAGGGGAAAAAGCCAGCATCCCGAACTTCAGAATAAAATACAAACAAATTACAAATATCAACAGACAGACCCAATACAATTCTTAGTTACCAATGTCTAGGTTCAGCCCGGGAGCTCAGAACAAGGGCTGGCCCAGAGTCACACGTCACCACTGCTGCCACAAAGAGCTCCAACAGAAAAAGGATCTTCAAGCTGTCTTCTCTCCTCTTATAGAGCTTTGGACATCATCAAGCATCATCTGAATGACCAGAGCCCAGGCTCTGGTGATTGGTTCTTGAGTTGGCCCCTCCCCCCAGGACCCTGGGAGGCTCACATCCACATAGATTAGGTCAACACCCAATAGGGCATGGCTCTGGAGTCAACACCTCCCCCTAGCCAGCCCTATCCTGGGCCCACCCCAGTCACCAATCCGCACCCACATAGGTTCCACACCTAACAGGGCTCTGGGCCTGGGGCCCAGCACCCAGCAAGGCTCAATGAAATACACTGAGTCACTCAAAGAAAACAAAGGCCATTTTGCTTACCAATATAGTTCCCAACTAAATTCAAGAATATTTTACAGAAAATGAACTTATGGCTTTCAGAATAATTTGAGAAGCAGTATGTTGCAGGGAGCAAAGAATCAGTCTTAGAAGACAGTTTCCAGATGAAGAAATCAAAGCTATCTATAGGCATATGGAGAAGTGCTCTAAATCACTTTTGATTAGAGAAACAGAAATGAAAACAACTGAGATACCACCTCACACCTATCTGATTGGCTAATATGACAAAAAAGGAAAATGGTAAATGTTGGAGAGGATATGGGAAAATTGGGATACTAATGTACTGTTGGTACTGAACAAACCATTCTGGAGAGCAATTTGGAACTATGCCCAAAGAGCAACAAATTGTACGTACCCTTTGATCCAGCAATACCACTACTAGGTCTGTATCTGAAAGAGATTATAAAAAAGGAAAAGGATCTACACATGCAAAATATTTATAACAGCCATTTTTGTGGTGGCAAAATATTGGAAACTGAGAGGATGCTCATCAATTGGGGAGTGACTGAACATGCTGTAGTATATGAATATATTGGAATACTATCGGGTAATAAGAAGTGATGAACAGGTAGACCTCAGAAAAACCTGAAAAAACTTGTATGAACTGACGCAAAGCAAAATGAGCAGAATCAGGAAAACATTGAACACAACATTGTGTGATGATCAGCTACGAATGACTCAGCTCTTCTCAGCAACTCAATGATCCAAGATAAGTACAAAAATGCAAAAGACTCGCAAAAAAATAAATAACGGATTTTGAATGCATATCGAGGCATATTTCTTTCATTTATTTTTATCATGTTTTTTTCTCTTTTGATTTGTTTCTTCTTTCACAAATAGTATGGAAATATTTATACATGATAGCACATGTATAAACTATATCAAACTGCATTTTCAGAAGGGGAGGGGAGAGGGAAAAATCTGGAACTCAAAAATCTTGTAAAAATCAGTGTTCAACATTTTCTTGACATGTAACTGGGGAAGAAAATAAAATACTATTAAACTCAAAAAAGAAAAAATCAGCCTTAGAGTCTCACTCCGCTTTGCATCCACTGCTCTGCTGGTTTTATCTCTTAGGAACATGATGCCCCTCCCAGGATAAGGTCTTCATTTCTAATGCTATCATCATGCTACTAACTCAAGCCAAGAATCACTTGCCTCTGTCTCCTCTTGTCTCTGGAGGGCTTGAGGATGGAGTACCAAATTCTCTCAAAGCCTTCCTTTTTAGAGAGCAAAATTGGACTTTGAGCTCACTCCATTTTGTACCTGCTGCTCTGCCTGGTTTCACAATATAAGATGCCTACCTGCTAGGTACCCGTGATGTCAGGATACACCTGCTTTCCTGACACCTTTTGTGTGTTGTCTTCCCCCATTAAACTGTAAGCTCCTTGAGAGCAGAGACTATCTCTTTTTTTAAGTTCAGAAATTTTTAATTTATTTTTTAAGTCCTCTAATTCTTATATTGTTTTGTTTTAGTTTTCAACATTCATTTCCACAAGATTTTGAGTTATAAATTTTCTCCCCATCTCTCCCCTCCCCCACCCCAAGATGGCATGTATTCTGATTGCCCCTTTCCCCAGTCTGCCCTCCCTTCTATCAACTCACTCCCCCCTTATCTCCTTTCCCCTTACTTTCTTGTAGGGAAAGATAGGTTTTTATACCCCATTGCCTGTATATCTTATTTCCCAGTTGCATGTAAAACAGTTTTTAACATTTGTTTTTAGAACTTTGAGTTCCAAATTCTCTCCCTTCTTCCCTCCTCACCCTCTCTCCTTGAGAAAGCAAGCAATTCAATATGGGTTATGCAAAAAACTTCCATAACAAGTCATATTGTGAAAGACTATTTCCCTCCATCCTATTCTGTTCCCCATTTATTCAGTTTTCTCCTTCAACCCGGTCCCTTTTCAAAAGTGTTTGTTTCTGTCTACCCCCTCCTCCAACCTGTCCTCCCTTCTATCATCCCCCTTCTCTTATCCCCTTCCCCCTACTCTCCTGTAGGGTAAGATATCCGATTGAGTGTGTATGGTATTCCCTCCTTAAGCCAAATCTGATAAGAGTAAGATTCACTCATTCCCTTTTACCTCCCCCTTCTTCCCTTCCATTATAACAGCTTTTTCTTGCCTCTTTTATGTGAGATAATTTACCCCACTCTATCTCTCCATTTCTCCTTCTCCCAATATATTCCTCTCTCACCCTTTAATTTTTGTTTTTAGATAGAATCCCTTCATATTCAACTCAGCCTGTGCCTTCTGTCTATATATATATATATATATTCCCTTCAACTACCCTAACACTGAGAAAGGTCTCCTGAGTTACAAATATCATCTTTCCAGGTAGGAATGTAAACAATTCAACTTATAAGTGTCTTATGATTTCTCTTTCCTGTTTACTTTTTCATGCTTCTCTTGATTCTCGTCAAATTTTCGATTCAGCTCTGGTCCTTTCATCAAGAATTCTTGAAAGTTTTTCTATTTCATTGAAAATACATTTTTTTTTTGCCCTGAAGCATTATACTCAGTTTTGCTGGGTAAGTGATTTTTGGTTTTAATCCTAACTCCTTTGACCTCCAGAATACCCTATTCAGAGCCCTTCGATCCCTTAATGTAGAAGCTGCTAAGATCTTGTGTCATCCTGATTGTGTTTCCACAATACTTGAATTGTTTCTTTCTAGCTGCTTACAATATTTTCTCCTTGACCTGGAAACTCTGGAATTTGGCTACAATATTACTAAGAATTTTCTTCTTGGGATCTTTTTCAGGAGGCAGTTGGTGGATTCCTTTAATTTCTCTTTTGCTCTCTGGTTCTAGAATATCAGGGCAGTTTTCCTTGATTCATTTCTTGAAAGATTCTAGGCTCTTTTTTTGATCATAGCTTTCAGGTAGTCCAATAATTTTTAAATTATCTCTTCTGGGTCTATTTTCCAGGTTAGTGGTTTTTTTTCAATGAGTTATTTCAATTTGTCTTCCATGTTTTCATTCTTTTGGTTCTGTTTTATAATTTCTTGATTTTTCATAGTCATTAGCTTCCATTTGATCCATTCTAATTTTTAAGGAATTATTTTCTTCAGTGATCTTGTGGACCTCCTTTTCCATTTTGCCAATTCTGTTTTTCTAAGGCATTCTTCTCCTCTTTGGCTTTTATGACCTCTTTTGCCATTTGGGTTAGTCTATTTTTAAGGTGTTACTTTCTTTTGTATTTTGGGGGTCTCCTTTAGCAAACTGTGGACTCATTTTTTATGGTTTTTTGGTATCACTCTCATTTCTTTTCCCAATTTTTCCTCTACTTCTCTTGCTTGATTTTCAAAATCCTTTTTGAGCTCTTCCATGGCCTGCAAGCATTTCATATTTTTTTTGGTGGCTTTTGAAGTGGGATCTTTGACTTTGTTGTCTTCTTCTGTTTGTAGGTTTTGATCTTCTTTGTCACCAAGGTAAGATTCTATAATCTGAGCTTTTTAACACTGTGTGCTCATTTCTCCAGCCAATTGCTTGACTTTTGAGTGCTTTTTCAAGGTATGACTCTGCTTCCAGAGTGGAGTACTCTGTCCCAAGCTTCAGGGGTTTTGTCCTGCTGTTCTCCGAGTTACTTATAGGCATGTAAATTTTCAGTTCTTCTGAGGTGGTATGATCCAATGAGAAGAGTTTACTTATTTCATGACCTGTGCTCTGGTCTGTGAGTGACTTCAAGCACTCTTTTCTGTGTTGGAGCTTCTAGGAGGACTCCCTCTCCACAGCCACCAGAAGCTCTGCCACACAAGCAGTCCTCCTCACCCCAGGACCACCACCCAGTACTGGTATCCAGATCCAAGCAGAACGAAGGAAGAGAATCCTGCCTCAGTGCAGCAAAGTTGTCCCTGCACTCCTGCTCTGATCAGCCACTTGATTCCCCCCACCATCTGTGGGCCTGGAGCTCTGGAAGCAGCAGAAGCTACTGCTGCCATGACTGTAGCTGCCTGAAACCACCTCTGCCACACAGGGGCTGGGGCTGGGGCTGGACCACACCTTTCGCTCACTCAGGTCCAACAGAGTTTTCTCACTGACCTGCTAAGTTGTTTTTGGTGTTTATGGATTGAGAAGTCTGAAAACCCCCACAGCTCAATGATTCAGTGCCCTGCGGCCTGCTCTGCCCAGTCTGCTATGGCTTGGTCTGTACTACCCGAATCCATGCTGGGCTGTGTTTCACTCCCAACACAGTGCAATAGACCCTTCCCAGAGACCATCCAGGCTGTCTTGGGCGGGAGACTTGTTTCACGCTGTCATTTCATGGGTTCTGTAGCTCTAGAATTTGTTTAGAGTCATTTTTACAGGTGTTTGGAGAGATTTGGGGGAGAGTTCAAGCAAGACCCTGCTTTTACTCTGCCATCTTGGCTATGCTGAGACCATCTCTTATTTGTATTCCTAGCACTTAGCATACATAGTGCCTGTAATTGAAGTTTACTCCAACACAATAAGATCCTGGAGACTAGATAAACAAAACATACTGGCTCCCTCATGGCAGAGAGATAGGAAACTAATAAGACAAAATGTTGTACACATTTTCAGATCTTAATGTATTCTATCCTTTTGCTCAATTGTTTTTTTTTGTTGTTGTGAAGGAGGAATTAGCGTAGGAATGCTTGTAAGGGTGCTTTAAGAAATAACTCTGATGTAAAAATAAAAGGAAATCTATGAAATATATTTTTAGAAAAGTGAATAAAATGTCTTTATGAAATATAACTATATTTAGAAACCTGAGAAATACAGATTTGATGAATTGATGAGAAGTAAATATGATTTTATTTTTTAATCATAAATGATATGTTAATGGAGGAAATCATCATTCTTGAAGTGGAAATAACATTTAGCCAAATAATGATTCACTACACCCCATCTTGTTAATACAGCGAAACAGTTTAAGGGGTCAGTTCAAGTGAGTCCAGGTTAAGAGCCAAACTCCTGATAAGTCTTATAGAGGACATATGAAGCTAGAGAAGGGGAAGCCATGAGAAAGCTTGTGGACCTGAGAGAACAGAAATTTTGATTAATACAGCTGCCACCAAGTTCTAGGCTGTGTGGGGCAGTCAGGCAGGAATGGCAGAATCGATTCTGTGATGCTGAAAACCTTCCCTCCACATGCACACTTATGGACCACAGACTGCAGGATAATAATTCTGTATTTCTTTTTTCTCTTTGGGCTTCCTCATTGAAATCAAGGGCATAGCAGGGGGCTCTTTTTGGTGACTAGAAACTTTGGAACCAAGATACAAGCTGAGATGGATTTTAGCTTGAATGACTTGCTGAGATCTGTGACCATCATAATGCTGTGTCTCTTTCCTTTTTCTAGTGTACTCTTTACTGCCAGCAGTTCTATGCCATGTTTGTAAAAAAGGCTGTGTACAGTTGGCGCCACTGGAAGATGACCTTGATATACATATTGGTACCTCTCCTGTATGTTTCCTTACTGCTCGGTATCTTTCGCTCTCCAGTTCTTAAGGATGACCCAGCCTTGAATTTGGTTTTGAGTTCATATGGTAAAACCATTGTGCCCTTTTCTATCTCTGGAAATTCATCTGTGACCCAGGAAATTTTAAAATACATTAAAGCTGTGTTGACAGATAAGGGACAGATCCTCAAAGAAGTAAAAGGTAAGGACCGTCTGAATATTGTGTGCTGATGTGAAGAACTATCTGCGCTAGAGTCCTAAGGTTGAGAGCTAGAAGAGACCATAGAGATTGTTTGATTATTTTATTGAGTTAAGTGACTTATAAGGGCAAACTGATAGTAAGTAGCAGTTCAAGGACTTGAACCCAAGTCCTGTAATTGCAAATTCTGTGCTCTCTTTGCCACAGCATATGCTTCCAGTTGGAAAGAAAATGGACCCTGCAGTACGTAGCTGGGTCACAACCATGGCATGTGAAGACCATCCTTCATGCCTCGGGCTCCAAAACTCCCTCGTTAATATGCACAGTTTTACTAAAACCATTCCTGCATGTTGTAGCCCCTTCTTATGTATCAGTGATTGACTATACAGGCTAAGATACTGGGCATTATCATTTTGTGACAAATAACACTGTTTCATGAATGTTTAACTACCCAAACTCTCCATGTAAAGCAGGGTGCAACACCTAAGTTGGTCCAGACACTGGATACTCACTAATATTTTGCATCCTATATATGTTCTGGGGAAGTAAATGGGATAAAGACCAAATGAAATGACACCTCCCAATTCTTTCTGGAAGCACAAATGCAGGCTTAGGAAACTAGGCTAAGGAGCACTAGATAAAGCCTATTGTACTTTACGAAGACTTGGATCAGCAAAGCTTGGATTCCAGGCTTTTGCCTTTCACAATTGTCTACTGCTTAGCTGAGTTACTGATAGCTACTATGAATTTTAAATCAGTAGAGTTAGATTGGCAAAATTGCAAAATTCAGGACATTTCTGGTTGTTTACACTAGTGGAGGACAATAGTGCCTTGGGGAGAGGAGTATAATTTCTGTAGATTTTGTTCATTTTCTTCTTTTTATTCTTCATTTTATTGTACTGAATTTTTAAAATTGTCCTCATTTTTCTTTTTCTTTTTTTTCAATTTTTAAAAACATTTTTATTTAAAGTTTTGAGCTCTAAATTTTATCCCTCTCTTTTCCGCTCCCTTCCCTCCTCCCTGAGACAGTAAGCAATCAGGTATAGGTTATATATGTACTATTGAATAAAACATTTCTATATTAATAATTTTGTACAAGAAGAATAAAAAAATGAAAGTGAAAAATAGCATGTTGCAGTTCTGTATTCAAACAGTATCAGTTCTTTCTCTGGAGGCAGATGATATGCTTCATCATTAGTCCTTTTGGATTGTCTTGGAACATTATATTATTGAGAATAGCTAAGTCATTCACAATTCTTCATCAAACAATCTTCTGTTCCTGTGTACAACATTCTCCTGGTTCTGTTCACTTCAGTATGTATCAGTTCATGTCTTTCCAGGTTTTTCCGAAATCATCCTGTTTGTTATTTCTTTTTTTTAAATTTATTTATTTAATATATTTAGTTTTCAGCACTGATTTTCACAACAGTTTGAATTACAAATTTTCTCCCCATTTCTACCCTCCCCCCCACTCCAAGATGGTGTATAGTCTGGTTGCCCTGTTCCCCAGTCAGCCCTCCCTTCTGTCACCCCACTCCCCTCCCATCCCCTTTTCCCTTCCTTTCTTGTAGGGCAAGATAAATTTCTATGCCCCATTGCCTGTGTATCTTATTTTCTAGTTGCATGCAAAAACCTTTTTTTTTGTTTTTGAACATCTATTTTTAAAACTTTGAGTTCCAAATTCTCTCCCCTCTTCCCCCCCCCTCCCCAAGAAGTCAAGCAATTCAACATAGGCCACATGTGTATCATTATGTATAACCCCTCCACAATTCTCATGTTGTGAAAGATTAACTATATTTTGCTCCTTCCCAACCCATCCCCCTTTATTGAATTTTATCCCTTGACCCTGTCCCCTTTAAAAAGTGTTTGTTTTTGATTACCTCCACCCCCATCTGTCCTCCCCTCCATCATTCCCCCCCTTTTTTTTATCTTCTTCCCTCTTCTTTCCTGTGGGGTAAGATACCCAACTGAGTATGTATGATATTCCCTCCTCAGGCCAAATCTGATGAGAGCAAGATTCACTCATTCCCCCCTCACCTGCCCTCTCCCCTCCTCCCACAGAACTGCTTCCTCTTGCCACCTTTATGTGAGATAATCCACCGCATTCTATCTCTCCCTATCTCCCTCTCTCAATATATTCCTCTCTCATCCCTTAATTTGATTTTATTTCTTTTAGATATCTTCCCTTCATCTTCAACTCACCATGTGTCCGTTCTCTCTCTCTCTCTAAATATATATATATATATATATATACACATATATATATATATATATACATATATATATATATATATACACATAGATACATACATACATACACATTCACATACTATATATATATATACATATATATATACATGCATAATCCCTTCAACTACCCTAATACTGAGGTCTCATGAATCATACTCATCATCTTTCCATGTAGGAATGTAAACAAAACAGTTCAACTTTAGTAAGTCCCTTGCAATTTCTGTTTCTTGATTACCTTTTCATGCTTCTCTTGATTCTTACGTTTGAAAGTCAAATTTTCTATTCAGTTCTGGTCTTTTCACTGAGAAAACTTGAAAGTCCTCTATTTTATTGAAATTCCATATTTTGCCCTGGAACATGATACTCAGTTTTGCTGGGTAGGTGATTCTAGGTTTTAGTCCTAGTTCCATTGACCTCCGGAATATCGCATTCCAAGCCCTTCGATCTCTTAACGTAGAAGCTGCCAGATCTTTGGTTATTCTGATTGGGTTTCCACAATACTCAAATTGTTTCTTTCTGGCTGCTTGCAGTATTTTCTCCTTGATCTGGGAGCTCCGGAATTTGGTGACAATATTCCTAGGAGATTCCTTTTTGGGATCTATTTGAGGAGGCGATCGATGGATTCTTTCAATTTCTATTTTGCCCTGTGACTCTAGAATATCAGGGCAGTTCTCCTTGATAATTTCTTGAAAGATGATATCTAGGCTCTTTTTTTGATCATGGCTTTCAGGTAGTCCAATAATTTTTTAAATTATCTCTCTTGAATCTATTTTCTAGGTCAGTGAATTTTCCAATGAGATATTTCACATTGTCTTCCATTTTTTCATTCCTTTGGTTCTGTTTTATAATATCTTGATTTCTCAAAAAGTCACTAGCTTCCACTTGCTCCAATCTAATTTTTAAGGTCATATTTTCTTCAGTGGTCTTTTGGACCTCCTTTTCCATTTGGCTAATTCTGCCTTTCAAGGCATTCTTCTCCTCATTGGCTTTTTGGAGCTCTTTTGCCATTTGAGTTAGTCTATTTTTTAAGGTGTTGTTTTCTTTAGTATATTTTTCAGTATTTTTTTGGGTCTCCTTTAGCAAGTCATTGACTTGTTTTTCATGGTTTTCTCGCATCCTTCTCATTTCCCTTCCCAATTTTTCCTCTACTTCTCTAACTTGCTTTTTCAAATACTTTTTGAGCTCTTCCATGGCCTGAGACCAGTTCATGTTTTTCTTGGAGGCTTTTGTTATAGGCTCTTTGACTTTGTTAACTTCTTCTGTCTGTATGTTTTTGTCTTCTTTGTCACCAAAGAAAGAATCCAAAGTCTGAGACTGAATCTGGGTGTGTTTTCGCTGCCTGGCCATATTCCCAACCAACTAACTTGACCCTTGAGTTTTTCAGCGGGGTATGACTGCTTGTAGACTTCAGAGTTCTATGTTCCACGTTTGGGGGGGATGCACCAGCTCTGCCACACCAGCACTACTCCTTCCCCAAGAACTCCCAACCAGGACTGGACTTAGATCTTCAGCAGGCTGTGCACTCCTGCTCTGATCCGCCACTTAATTCCTCCCACCAGGTGGGCCTGGGGCCGAAAGCAGCTGCAGCTGTACTTCTGTAGCTGCCCCACCTCTGCTGCCCCTGGGGTGGTAGCTGAACCTCGAACTCCTTCCACTCCCACAGCTTTTCCCACTAACCTTCTCCACTGTCTTTGGTGATTGTGGGTTGAGAAGTCTGGTAAGTGCTGCAGCTCACTGATTCAGGGTGCTAGGGCCCGCTCTGCCCAGCTCCTGGTCTGGTTGGTCTGATCTGCTTAGGCTGGGCTCTGCTCTGCTCCGCTCCCAGCTCCCACCTCCCAGTTCCCAGCTCCGTGCAGGATAGACCTCACCCAGAGACCATCTGGGCTGTCCTGAGCTGGAGCCCTGCTTCCCTCTGCTGTTTTGTGGGTTCTGCAGCTCTAGAATTGGTTCAGAGTCATTTTTTATAGGTTTTTGGAGGGACTTGGAGGGGAGCTCATGCTAGTCCCTGCTTTCCAGCTGCCATCTTGGCTCCGCCCCCCCCCCCTCATTTTTCTTAAAAGGAGGATTAAACCTGGCAGAAGTAGAGGGAACTTTCTTCCCTCCTTACCAAGAATTGATTGTGATGTCAAGATAAAAAGACATTAATAATTTTAATTCCCACTGTAGAAGATCAAAGTGCCCATGGAAATGTAGATCATTTAATATAAGTAACATTAGTCTACTCTAGTGCCTCACCAGTTTTGAAGTCTACTCATCCCATTTTAGGATGGGAAGGGTGGGAGTCTGAACTCCTGGGGGAACTAGCACCAGGAGAGAATGGATGTAGTAAGCGCATGTTGAGGCAAATGGAGATAAAAAGTAGCAGAATATAGAACAGTGGTAAGCTGCATAATATGGTAGGGGAGGGACCCTACCATGGGACAGTGTCCTCTCTGACACCTGTAATAATTGGCCTTGTTTTAGGAGCGAGGCATGATGGAAAAGGGGAATCCACAGGGCAAGTTCTAGATGACAATGACAGAAGTGAGAGTCTAGAATGGATACTTTGGAACCCTTTATTGCATGAAGAATACAGAGAAAAGAGAGACACTAGATAATTAAAAGGGTCATGAATTAGAGCATGAGGGTCTAGAGGAGACCCAAAGAGAAGACAGACAATGACAAAGTAAGAGAAACCCTCTCTTAAAAGGGGTTTCAAAAATGAAAATTTTAAAAGCAATGAACATGACTAGTTAAAAGAGAGCAGAAGAAAGAAGAATCTAATTGACTAACTGAAAGGAAGAAAAGGGTTTGGGAAGAATTATATAACCAGATTAAAAAATCAAGAGAGTAGAAGGAATCAATAGGTAAACCCTTAAAAGTAAAGGGGCAACAAATGAGAAGAGGGAAACAGAGTTGAGGGGAAGAGAATCAGTGGGAACAGGGCCACCTTAAAAAAATTAGGTTAAGTAACTAAAGGAACACAATAGTGTGTTTACGGGAGAAGAAGAAAAAATTATACTTTAAAAATATTAGAAACAAATGGAGGAAAATATAAAACTAATGCATAATTTTAAATATGAATGAATTAAATAATCCAATAAGATGAAAAAAAGTGACCAGTTGGATAATAAAACAAAACCCTGCAATCTGTTGCTTACAAGAAAATAAAAATGAAACTGAGTATTTTAAAATTATAGTGACCAATCTTGGACACAGAATAGAAAAGAGAAAATTCATTTCTCTCTCTTCTTTGCAGCAGTGGGGCTTGGAAATATACTGTTAGATTCAGTTGATGTTTGGGTTAGCCTTGGAGACCAGCTTTTTAAATTTTTTTTCTCTCATTCTTTGTTACAAAAGATGACTATGCGAAAGGTTGGAGAAGGATAGTGGAAAACAAAGGTGATATAAAAATAAAAAAAAATATTTTTCTTAAAAACATAAAAGCCTTATCTTTTGAAAGTTTTAGAGTTTCTTAATTTGGTTCCATGAACCTTGAGAAGTCCATAGATCTTATCCGTTACTCTCTTTTTTGTTAGGGATTTTGGATTTACTCTCCTTTAAACTATGGCATTTATTGTGTTGTGACCTTTAGGGGCATTCTTGATTATTTTTCCTTTCTCTGAGTCTCACTGTTGGTTTATTTATGTGGAATCATGCTCATACTTAGCATATTTTTATTTCATCCTTTTTCTTACAGTCATGGCCATTTGTCTCTTGCTTCTCTCTTCATTGTTTATTCCCTTGTGCTTTTACTTCTGGGACCCTGTTTTCTTCTGAGCAGACCCCTGGCAGTAGCTGGTCCCACATATCTTGAGTTGATGGCTGTGGGGACCCACAAGGTACCTATGCTGGGTAAACCTCACTGGGAGAAGACAATACAGCCCCTTTTCCTTAAGCAAGGAAACTTTTTTTCTCTAGGTGACAAGATAAATCCCTAATTTATCCTGTATATATCTTATTTGTACATAGTTGTTTGTATGTTACCTCCTCCATTAGATTCTAAGTTCACTGAGGATAGTGACTGTTTTTGCCCTTTTTTGTATCCTCAGTACTTAGCAAAGTACCTAGCGCATAGTAGGCATGTGCAATTCTTCATGACCCCTTTTGGGATTTTCTTTGCAAAGATACTGGAGTGGTTTGCCATTTCCTTCTCCAGCTCATTTTACAAAGGAGGAAACTGAGGCAAATAGGGTTAAGTATTTGTCCAAGGTCACTTGACTAATAAGTGTCTGAGCCATATTTGAACTTGGACCTTCCTGACTCCAGGCCCAGCATTCGCTGTACTGAGCCATCTGGTTGCCCCACTACATTCTGTAGTTGTTTTAAAACGGAATTTCCCTTTCTATCTCTTCCTGTTAGGTTTTGTTGATAATATACTGAAATGTTGGTGATTTGAATAGATTTATTTTATATCTTGCAGCTTTGCTGAAGTTATTGTTTTAATTAATTTTCATTTATCCCTTTAGGATTTTCTAAGTAAACCGTCACATTATTTATAAAAAAGTGATTATTTTTTTCTTTGTCTATGCTCATTTTCTCAGTTTCTTTTTCTTGTCTTTTTGGATAGCTTCTAGTATTATATCAAATATTAGTGGTGAAAATGGACATCCTTGCTTTACCCTTGATCTTTTAGGAAAAGTTATTAGTTTATCTCCACTACATATAACGCTATCTCTTGGCTTTACATAGATACTTTTTATCATATTAAGGAAAAGTCTATTTATTCTTTTGTTTTTTAATGTTTTTAAGAAGATTGGGTGTTGTATTTGTCAAAAAATTGCATCTATTGATATAATGATATGATTTTCATTGTTTTTACTAATATGATCTATTACATTAATGGTTTTCCTAATGTTGAGCCAATCCTGCATTTCTGGTCAAAATCCAGCCTGGTTATAATGATTATGATGCATTGCTGTTGACTCTTTGGTGATATTTTATTTAAATTTTTTTGTGTCAGTTCATTATGGATATTGGTCACAAGCTTTCTTTGTTTTGATTCAACCTGGTTTAGGTGTCAAGACAAAATTTATATCCTAGAAAGAATTTGATACAACTGCTTTGTTACCTATTTTTCAAATGGTTTATGTAATATTTCAATTATCTGTTTGAATATTTAATTGAATTCATTTGCAAATCTATAGTTTTTTTTCTTCAGGAGCTCATCACACTGCTTTTCCTCTGGAGCAAATCTATTTAGCTATTCTCAACATTTCAAGTAGGAAACAATATGTAAAAGGCAATAATAAAATGTCCAACTGTTAGGTCCCCCTATTGTTTCATTATTGTTTCTGGACCAGACAGAGGTTGAGAAATTATTCCAGCTGCTAAAAAATTCAAACCCATATTCTCACTATATTAGAGATGATAGCTATGACATGGGCCAGAGTAGAGGAGAGATACAGATAACCACTAGTAACAAGGAAATAGATCTTTAAATGGCCATGAAAAACTCTAGCTAGACCTCTGCCATCATTATATTTTGGAACTATTACAAATATAAGTGATGACTTTGATATGTTTAGATTGTAGTTCTAGTTTATTATCATGTTAAATTTGTAAAAGTAAGGATTATGAGTATATCTTTCTCTGTCATATTAGGTTTAACCCTGTGTAGATTTAGAAGAAAGGTAGTTGCTATGTTAATGTTTATGTTTCGTCTTTAAAACTTAGAGTTGTAAGCCTCTTAAAGACAGCTAATATAATTTTCATTTATTTTATTTTCATCTATACATGGCAGAAATTATATAGTGAACTATATAATCACCTGACTTACCCCAAATGCCTCTCTACCTTAGGTAACCTAGAAGAGTTCCTGGGGGAAAGTAGAAGCTGTGTTGAACACTGTATAGTTGCGTTTTCCATTGAAGTCAATAAATCCACTATTGTTGCCACTGCTCTGTTCAACAATCAGGCATACCATTCACCTGCAACATCCCTAGCAGTGGTGGATAATATCCTATTTATGTTATTTTGTGGCCCCAAAGCCTCTCTTGAAGTCTTCAACAAACCTCAGCCTCACAGAGCCACCGACTCTCCAAAAGAATCTTTAGGGTATGTGTGGCTTTCCATTCTCCTTAGGTTGGAGGGGAAGAGTAGTTTTCACAGCTATATTATTTCTCCCCCCTTAATTGTGTTTGTCCATTTATGTACACTCTGGAAATTTCTATATACAATAGGAATCTTTCCTATTTCCCACATATATTAATGTGTCCCTGTGTCCTCTCTCTTTTAGTTTTTCTCATGGATATGAGATTGCCTTTATTTTAATATTTGGCATAGCTACCTTGCCAAGTAGTTTTTCTCAACAACCAGTCACTGAAAGAGTCATTGGAGCAAAGCACATCCAGTTTGTGAGTGGTGTGTATGTCCTAAGTTTCTGGTTGTCTGCATTGATATGGGATATCATCAGCTTCTTTATTCTCTATTTACTTTTGCTGGTAAGTACCATGTGAGTATATCTTTTCCTATACCATAGAAACTCCCTCTTAAGCAAGTGCTATGCTGAATTCCAACCAAGCCAGAAAGAGTCTGCAGCTCCAGACTGAAGCCTCAGCTCCTGATACTAGGGTGATGTGAGATACAGAACATATCAATAAAACATGTTAAAAAGAGAAAAACAGAACTGAAGAGAACTTGAACACTCCAAATAGCAGAAATACAGGAGTAGTGAATGAGCATAGCAGGTAGGGAGAATAACCACAACAGAGTGATGATGTAAAAATGGGTAAGAGACTTCTTTCTAAATGTACACAAGGAGATAGCGGTGAAGGTAGAAGTCTGGTGGAGATAACAATGAGGGGGCAGATGAGTTATGATGGACAAAACCTAGCAACACCCTGCCTATGGGTGAATGCTTCTTTTGTGGGACCACATTATAACATGAGAGAATATGTAATAGGTGGCAGGGGGAGTAGGAGAACAGAGAAGAATGAATGATGTCTTGGATCAAATAAGGGTTAGCAATGAGGGAAAGATGGCCTCTTTGGTGTCAGAAAGAGAAGAGCCTACAAGGGAATTGGTGAGGAGGAGAGGAGAAAGACTGAAAAGGAGGGGGGAAGGGAAACATCCTTACTTTGGAGGTGGGAAGTGGTTCCACTGATGAATATTCCTATAAATGAAGAGATGGGTGGTGAAGGGAGATGAAGACATTACACTGGATGAAGTCTCAGGGACTTAGTGCTTGAAAAATCTATTTGTCCTGGAGCTAAGAGTTAGAACCCTTGGGGACAACTGGCACCTGGAGGAGTAAAAGAGCATGGACACAGGAGATTTCTAGGTGAAGACAAAGCAGTCAATAAGAAAGGGTATCGATCAGTGGTGGAATGCATAATCAGAGACATAGTCAAGGAGGGTCCCTATGATGGGACAGTGCTAGGTGGTGTAGTGGATAGAGTGTTGGGCCTGGATTCAGAAAGACCTGAGTTCAAATCTGGCTTCGGACACTAGCTGTATGACCCTAGGCAAGTAACTTAATCTTTGTTTGTATCAGTTTCCTTATCTGTAAAATGGGGATAAAAATAGCACCTCCATTCCAGGATTGTTGCGGGGATCAAGTAAGGTAAAGATTGTAGAGCACTTGGCCAATGGTAGGCATTGTGCGAATGTTCCCTGTTATTCTTATTCTTATTCCTCTTAATTGTCATTGCTCTGGAAATGAGGCACAGTGGAAAAGAGGAATCCATGGTATGAGCCCTTTAAGGCAGTGATAGAAAGCACATAAAGGGGAGACCACAGAATGGATACCTTGAAAGCTTTGATAGCATGAAGAATACAGAAAAAAGAGAGGGACCAGATAATAATAGGATAAGAAAATGAGAGTTTAGAGTAAACAGAGAAGATAGGTAATGAAGAGATAGGGGGAAATTCTTTTTGGAAAGACGCACCAAAAATATATATATATATATATATATATATATATATATATATATATATATATATATATATATATATATATATATTTATATAAAAACTAAGGAACAGAGGTGCCTGAAGGGGAGGAGAGAAAGAGGGAATACCAAGTGAAAAGAGGGAATCAGGTGAGAAGAGAGTCAGTGGGAAAGGAGCCACGTGAAAAAAAGATTAAATTAACCGAAGGAATATAATGCTGTTTTTATAACAGAAGAGGGAACTTAAAACTGAAAAGCTTCTACACAGACAACATTAATGTATCTAAGATAAATGGGAAAAATCTTTGTATCAAATATTTAAGATAAGGGGTTGGTATCCATGTGTACGTATATATCATATATATGTATTTATAATAGCATATCCATATATGTACACATATACATATATAGCACATAAATATGCCATTCCCTAATAGCTGAATGGTCAAAGCATAGGAAGAAATAGTTCTCAAAAGAACTGCAAGGCATTCACAATCACAAGAAAAAATGCTCCAAATCACTACTAATAAGGAAAATGAAAGTCAAAACAACCTGAAGGCTTCACCTCACACTCTGAAAATGAGCAAAGAGTACAAAAAATAGCAATAATCAATGTTAGAGGAGTCATGGAAGGACAGACAATTCAATACATTGTCAGTGGAGTGGTGGAGTGGCACAAGCATTTTATAAAGCAATTTTGAATTATACAAATAAAGTGACTAAAATGTTATACCCTTTGAACCAGAAATTACATTACTGAGCTTCTATCCCAAGGAAGCCATCAATAAGAAAAAAATCCCCATCTACTCCAAAATATTGATGGCAGCATTTTTGTGATAGCTGAATATGAGAAACAAAGTAGATGTCTATCTATTTGGGAATAGTTAAGCTGTGATATTTGAATGGAATGGAATATTACTGTGATGTAAGAAATGACGTGTGTGATAAATATAAAATAGCATGGAAAGGTTTACATGAACTGATGTAGAATGAAGTCAGTAGAGCCAATAAAACGATAAGCACAGTAAATACAATTTAAATGCAAAAAAACAACACCCCCAAATCAAAAGTAAATGTAACAAATGTATATAGATCAAGTGGAATTCAAATGAAAAGATATGAGAATACACCCCCAACCTAACTCTTTGAGGATGTGGCAGGTCCACAGGTGTTGCACATTGCACACATTTTCAGACTTTTTCATTGTGCTGATCAGATATGCTTTCCCCCCTCTTTTTCCTCTCCAAAAATACTACTGTCATACGGGATGGATCTCTGGGAGGGGGGAAGAATACATGGCATACATCATGTAAGAAATAGAAAGTATCAATAAAACTTATTTTTAAAGAAAACTATCCTGCTTTCAGTCCCCCCCGGTCATGTATCTTATCTGAAAACTGGCCCTGTACTAGTCAATCATTTATTGTTTCCAAGTTCCTTTGATTGAATACAGTCACGGGGAGAGGGGGAGATGGACACCTCTTTTTCTGATTTCAGGGAATTATACCTATTTACTCTCTCCTTCCCAACTTGGAAAGTACCTAATCTTTTCTCCAATTAGAAATCAGATTACCTAATTTTGTATGCTGGTTAATTGTTTGCTCTTAATTAATTGGTCTAATTTGATTAATTGTTTTTAATGCATAAAAAGCTAAGCCTTCCCTGCACCCCCCCCACATTCAGCCAAAGCTGAGGTGGCTTGGTCCCAATTTGATGTGCAGTTAGCATGCATTACTTAATAAATTGATATGCTTGGGAGCTGAAACCTTTGTTTCCTCAGTCATTTCATCTTTCACCTGCCACAGAACTTTGAAATCTAGGTATTTACAGGAAAACTAGGTTTTATCTAAGCAGAATGCCCATTGGGCAGATTTATTACCTGCCAGATTTCATTTAAAAGTACACTGTCTCCCAAGAACTGGTAAGTAGATATAAGAATGGGACCTCAGAATTCACAGATGCTGGAGTGGTATGATGAAAAGAGCACTGATTTGGAGTGTCTGGGTCTTAGGTTTCTCATCTATGTAATAGGGCACTCAACTTAGATCATCTCTGAGGCTTAGTCACGGCCCTTTAAAGTTCTTTTCTACCTTCCTTCCTTTGTAGTCTCCTTACACCTTATTCCCTTCCACATACTTTTCCTACAAGATACTTCATCTCCCAACTCCAGTCATTTTCACTGGCCAGGAACTCCCCATGCTGGGAAGTTCACAGAGCCTGGTCCTAACAAAAAGTCTAAAGTCAAAAAGTAGTCTGAAAGAATGAGCAAACAGAAAAAGAATGCCAGCAAGAAAACTTTTACCCACCTTTCCCTAAGAAAAGCATTTTTGTCTATTTTGCCAAGGACTGTTTCCAAAGAATCTGGAAAGGACTTCAGAGGAAAATATTTCTCAATGTTTCTGTGGAACTACAAAAGGAAGTTTTTAATATGCTTCTATGACGAATAGTTACATTGCTCTACTTTCTATTTCTTTTTTGGAGGGGGGTAGGCAAGGCAATTGGGGTTAAGTGACTTGCGCAAGGTCACACAGCTAGTAAGTGTGTCAAGTGTTTGAGGCCAGATTTGAACTCAGGTCCTCCTGACTCCAGGGCAGGTGCTCTACTCACTGCTCCACCTAGCTGCCCCACATTGCTCTACTTTTAAAGGTGAAACTAGCAGTTTTCTTCATTTGCTATTCTGGATTGATTTCTTGCTTGGTGTACCATGTTCTTTCATTCTACTCAACACCTTTACTTTGTCTCTATGTCTCAGGGATTATTCAGAGCCCATGATTTGAAATATTTTTTTGAAGACATATACTCTTTGAATGTCTTACTTATATTCATGTTATATGGATGGTCCATCATTCCCCTCACGTACCTGATGAGTTTCTTCTTCTCACGAGGTCCAAGTGCAGAATTCGGCCTTTTCCTATTCAATATATTTTCTGGATTGGTCAGCATGCCCATTGTCTTCATGATAGACAACAAAGGTAAGATTATCAAAACCTACTTTTCCTTAAATTAGCCCTTTCACAGGATGTAGTAATTAGAAAGTACAAAGAATGAGATATAGGCATAGGGATCTTACTGAGTAGACAAAAGGTCCTATGTACCTGTAAACCCCTGTTTATAAAAATTCCTTAATCAAAGGGGTGAAACTCAGACTGACCAACCCTTTTGGATTAGGAAAACTAGATTTATATGATTCAGCCTGTTGCTTCAAGTCTCTCCCTACTCTATACTTTTACACAGCTGTCAAATTGATCTTCTTAAAGCACAAGTGTAACCATGTCAAATCCCTGTTCACTAAACCCTAGTGGCTCACTATTGCCTCCAGGATCAAGTCTCTTAAAACTCTTTTGTAACTTGGTTGCTTCCTACCTTTGTCATCTCCTTATACCTTATTCCCTTCCATATACTTTGTGATTCAATGACTCTGGCTTCCTTGTCATTCCTACCAAAAGACACTCCATGTCCCAAGTCCAGATATTTTCATTTCCCTGTGCATAGAAGTCCACAGACCCTGGCCGTAACACAACTCCAAAGCTACAAAGTAGACTGGAAGAATGAGCAAACAAGAAAGAATCTCACCATAAAAAGCTATTATGACAGGGACACTAATGACACAAATGAAGAAAAGAATAATTCTTTAAAAAAACCTGCAAGTAAAGCATCAATAAAAAACACCACTTGGGCACAAATTCAAGTACAATTCTTGGAAGAGATGAAACAAGAATATTTTTTTCAAAAGAGGTAAAATGGCTTTTTAATGAATGAAATGAAAATACTAGAGGAAAAATTGGAAAGGAAATAAGCACTGTGAAAAAAGTATTTGAAAAGATAATAGCTTGGCACAAGAAGTATAAGAGCCTTGCCAAGCAGGAAACTCCCTGAAAGTTAGAACTGAATAAATAGAAGCAATTGTCTCTGTAAGACAACAAAAATATGAAAACAAAGTCAAAAGGATAAAACATAGAAGGAAATGTAAGATCTTAGTAAAAATAACTGACCTGGAAAACAGATCAAAGAGAAAAAAGAACTACTGAACTACCTGGAGACCATAACCAAAATGAGATCCTGTTTTAAGAAATCTTACAAGAAAACTGCTCAAATTTCTTAGAAACAGAAGGCAAAGTGGAAATAGAAAGCTCCACCAGTCACTTCATCTGTATATTAATTTATGTAAATGAATAAATAAATGTGGTACAACATTGTTGCATTGTAAGAAATTATGAAAGGGATAGTTTCAGAGGCACTTGGGAAGACTTACATGATTTGATGCAGAGACAAGTGAATACCATCAGAAGAATGATTTTGATCAGTGTAATGACCAACCACAATTCCAGAGAATTAATGATGAAACATGCTGAGTACCTACTGATAGAGAAGTGAAGGACTCAGTGCAGAATGATACACACACACATGCACACCCATATTTGGATCTGACCAGTGCAGAAATTTACCTTGCTTGATAATTGACATGATCAGATTGATTCTGTGTCTTTTAAAAAATCAATCCTTTTTTACTTTTAATTGATTTTGTCCTGTCAGTGCTTGTCATGGGTTCTTTTTCTATGAACTTAGTGCAGAAATTCAGCTGGCCTACAAGGAATTAAGTTTAGAAATCCAGTTTTCGACAAGGTCAGTCAGATTCCCATAAGGAAGTGAATTTGAGCAGATTTGAGAGAGTTAGAAACTGCGAGCAGTCTGAGTGGGGCAAATTTCCGAGCCAGGAGAGTCTGAAAAGCCAAAGGCATGAATCTGTAGGCTTGGAGAGTGCTCGGCGTGTGGAGCTGCTCCAGACCAAAGCGGAAGCAGTCGGCTGGGAAACCCATGTGGAACACAGGCTGGGAGAAAGCTGGGCACCCGAAACCGGTGGAGATCCCCAGGCCTCCCAACACAGGACAGGAATCTGTGGAAGCGACAAGAGGCAGCACAACGCCACCGGCCCTGAAACACCAACTCCTGAGCCTTGCAGCCCGAAGGTATGAAACACTTCTTGAACTTCCGGGAGACATATTTGCCAGGTAAACGGCTCTAATCCCTCCCCTTCCCACACAGAGAATTCCTTGGGAAAAAAGAAAAAGAACACTGGAACAGAGGAGAAAGAAGTGGGGCTTCAGTGGTCAAATAGCAGAAGTTCATTAGTCCCAGAGGGGCAGAGCCAGCAGGGGTCAACACCAGGAGCCCAGACATAATCTTGCTCCCCCAGGGGAAGTGTCAGACATCAGCTCAAACAACAAACAGCTGAGACCATTGCTGAAGAGCAACAGTACTGGAGAGCGCCCTTAGGGAAAGAGACGTCAAGGAGCCAGACCCCTCCCCCACACCTCAGGAAATTGAAGGCTATAATTCTAGACTCACAATCCCCAGAATAAGAAAGCTGGGGCAGAGAGCCCTGAGCTCCAAAGGCAGAAATTTGTTGTAAAGCCAGGAAAAGGCAAACCAACATGAAGAAGAACACAAAAGAAAAAAAAAACGAGGACCATCGATTCTTTTTATGGAGACAGGCAGGATCAAAATACCAATATGGAAGAGGAAAGCAATGACACTATAGATACATCAGATACCTCAAAAGGTAATGTGAACTGGTCTCCAGCCCAAAAAGCATGGCTGGAAGAGCTAAAGGAGGATTTTAAAAACAAAATTAGGGACCTAAAAGAAAATATGGAAAAAAAAAAGATTGGCGAAATGGCTACGAAGATTCAGAATCTAGAGAGAGAAAATGACACACTGAGAGGCAAAATCAACCAACTGGAAAAGGAGACTCAAAAGCAAAATGAAAACGCTAACTCATTAAAAATTAGAGTTGAGCAAGTGGAAGCTAATGAATCTATGAGGCACCAAGAAGTAGTAAAACAAAATGTAAAGAATGAGAAAATAGAAAAAAATGTGAAATATCTGATTGGGAAAGCAACTTACCTGGAAAATAGATCCAGGAAAAACAATTTAAGAGTTATTGGTCTACCGGAAATCCACAATGAATAAAAGAGCCTTGACAGTATCTTCGAAGAAATTATCAAAGGCAAATGCCCAGAGGTCCTAGAACCACAGGGCAAAATAGTCATTGAAAGAATTCACCGATCACGCCCTGAAAGAGATCCCAAACTGAAAACACCAAGAAATATCATAGCTAAATTTCAGAACTACAAAGTCAAGGAGAAAATACTTCAAGCAGCCAAAAAGAAACAATTCAAATATCATGGAACTACAGTCAGGATCACACAGGATCTCTCAGCTTCTACATTAAAAGACAGCAGAAATTAGAATATGATATTCTGAAGGGCAAAGGAGCTGGGATTGCAACCAAGGATGAACTACCCAGCAAAACTAAGCATAATTTTTCAGGCAAGGAGATGGACGTTCAACAAAATAAGGGAATTCCAGACCTTCCTGATGAAAAGGCCAGAACTCAATGGAATATTTGATCTCCAAATACAAAACTCAAGAGAGACATAAAAAGGTAAACAGAGGGAAAAACCCCCACAAATATTATTAATAAGGGCAAATTATTTGCATCTTTGTATAGGATTATATCATCTTACATTTCTTTTATATATAGACATATATATGTCAGTCGTGAGAATGGTACAGCCATTATGATGATTGAAAGGGATACACATAGATTGTGAATGCCTGTATAAAATAATTGATATAAGGATAAAAAACATAAGTAAGAGATGTAAAGGGAGGGCTATGAGAAAAGAGGTAAGGAGGTAGTAGAAAAGGGTAAATTACACCAAATGAAGAAGCACAAAAACATATTCTAGTAGAGGGAAAGAAGGGAGGGAGAAGAGCAGTATTTGAGCTTCACTGTCATCTGATCTGGTTCAAGAAGGGAATAACATACCCTGATAAGTATAGAAACCTAACTTGTCCTACAGGAAGTAGGAGGGGAAGGGGGGAAAAAAGGGAGGGGGGTGGTCAGAAGGGAAAGGAGAAGTAACAAGTGGGAAACAATAAGGGAGGGGAATAAAGAGGGAGGGTAAACTGAGGAAGGCGGCAGTCAAAAGCAAAACTTTGTTGAGGAAGGGAAGGGGAAAAGGAGAAATAAAAGCATAAACAGGGGGAAATAGGATGGAGAAAAAGACACAGATAGAAATCATAACTGTGAACGTGAATGGGATGAACTCTCCCATAAAATGGAAGCAGATAGCAGAATGGATTAAAAACCATAATCCTACAATATGCTGTTTACAAGAAACACAGTTGAAGAAGGGGGATACACACAGGGTAAAGGTAAAAGGCTGGAGTAAAATACATTGCGCCTCAGCTAAAGTAAAAAAAGCAGGTGTAGCAATCCTAATCTCAGACAAAGCAAAAGTAAAGATAGATTTAATTAAAGGAGATAAGGAAGGACATTACATCCTGCTAAAAGGCACCATAAACAATGAAGCAATATCATTGTTTAACATATATGCACCAAGTGGTAAGGCATACAAATTCTTAGAGGAGAGGTTAAGGGAGTTACAGGAAGAAATAGATAGCAAAACTATAATATTGGGAGACCTCAACCTCCCCCTTTCTGAACTTGACAAATCTAACCTCAAAATAAATAAGAAAGAAGTTAAGGAGGTAAACACAATTTTAGAAAAGGCAGATATGATAGACCTCTGGAGGAAACCGAGTGGAGATAAAAAGGAATATACTTTCTTCTCAGTGGTACATGGCACATACTCAAAAATTGACCATGTACTAGGGCATAAAAACCTCACAGTCCAGTGCAGAAAAGCAGAAGTAGTCAATGCATCTTTTTCAGATCATGATGCAGTAAGAATTATTTGTAACAAAGAACCATGGAAAAATAAGCTAAAAACTAATTGGAAACTAAATAATTTAATTCTAATGAATGAGTGGGCCAAAGAACAAATCAGAGAAACAATTAATAACTTCATTCAAGAGAATGACAATAATGAAACAACATACCAAAACTTATGGGATGCAGCAAAAGCAGTTCTTAGGGGAAGTTTTATATCCCTAAATGCTTACATGAATAAAATTGGGAAAAAGGAAATCAATGATCTGGACATACAGCTGAAAAAGCTAGAAAAAGAGCAAATTGAAAATCCCCAATTAAATACCAAATTAGAAATAATGAAAATCAAAGGAGAGATTAATAAAACTGAAGCCAAGAAAACTATTGAATTAATAAATAAAAGAGCTGGTTTTATGAAAAAACCAATAAAATTGATAAACCTTAGGTCAATTTGATTAAAAAAAAGAAAGAAGAAAATCAAATTACCAGTATCAAAAATGAAAAGGATGAGTTCACCTCTAATGAAGAGGAAATCAAAACAATAATTAGGAATTATTTTGCTCAATTGTATGCCCACAAATTTGACACTTAGAGATATGGATGAATATCTACAAAAACATAAATTGCCCAGGTTAACAGAAAAGGAAGTAAAATTTCTAAATAACCCCATCTCAGAAAGAGAAATTGAGCAAGCATCAATGAACTCCCTAGGAAAAAATCTCCAGGGCCAAATGGTTTTACATGTGAATTCTATCAAACATTTAAAGAACAACTAATTCCTATACTTTGTAGACTATTTGGGAAAATAGGTGAAGGAGTCCTACCAAATTCTTTTTATGACACAAATATGATACTAATACCCAAACCAGATAGAGTCAAAACAGAGAAAGAAAATTATAGACCAGTTTCTCTAATGAATATTGATGCAAAAATTTTAAATAAAATATTAGCAAAAAGATTGCAGCAACTTATCACCAGAATAATCCACTATGACCAGGTAAGATTTATTCCAGGAATGCAAGGCTGGTTCAATACTAGGAAAACTATTAGCATGATTGACCATATCAACAACAAAACTAGCAGAAACCATATGATCATCTCAATAGATGCAGAAAAAAGCTTTGACAAAATACAACACCCATTCCTACTAAAAACACTAGAAAGCATAGGAATAAATGTAATCTTCCTTAAAATTATAAATAGCATCTACCTAAAACCATTAACAAGCATTATTTGTAATGGGGATAAGTTAGATGTATTCCTAATAAGATAAGGGGTGAAACAAGGATGTCCATTATCACTCCTACTATTCAATTTGGTACTAGAAACATTAGCTATAGCAATAAGAGAAGAAAAAGAAATTGAAGGAATTAGAATAGGAAAAGAAGAAACTAAATTATCACTTTTTGCAGATGATATGATGATTTATCTAGAGAATCCTAGAAAACCAAGTAAAAAACTACTTGAAATAATAAACAACTTTAGCAAAGTTGCAGGATATAAAATAAACCCACATAAATCCTCAGCATTCCTATACATTACTGACAAAGCCCAACAGCAAGAGACAGAAAGAGAAATTCCATTCAAAGTTACTGAAGGCACTATAAAATATTTGGGAGTCTACTTGCCAAGACAAACCAGGGCCTATATGAACATAGCTATGAAACACTTTTCACATGTATAAAGTCGGATCTAAATAAATGGAAAAATATCAATTGCTCATGGTTAGGCCGAGCTAATATAATAAAAATGACAATTTTACCTAAATTAATCTATCTATTCAGTGCCATACCAATTGAACAACCAAAAAATTATTTTACTGAGCTGGACAAAATAATAACAAAATTCATCTGGAAGAACAAGAGGTCTAGAATATCTAGGGTATTAATGAAAAGAAATGCTAGAGAAGGTTGCCTAGCCATACCAGATATTAAACTGTACTGTAGAGCAGCAGTCATCAAAACTACCTGGTTAAGAAACAGAGGTGTGGATCAGTGGAATAGGATAGGAACACAAGATGGAGAAGTCAACAAGTATAGCAATCTACTCTTTGATAAACCCAAAGAGGCCAGCTTCTGGGCTAATAATTCACTATTTCACAAAAACTGTTGGGAAAATTGAAAAATGGTAGGGTAGAAACTGGGCATAGACCAATATCTTACACCATATACCAAAATAAAGTCAAAATGGTTCATGATTTAGGAGTAAAGGCTGATACTATAAGTAATTTGGGAGAGCAAGGAATAGTTTACTTATCAGATTTATGGAAAAGAAAAGAATTCATGACCCAACAAGAGATAGAGAGCATTACAAAATGCAAAATGGATAATTTTGATTACGTTAAATTGTAATGTTTTTGTACAAAAAAGCCAATGCAACAAAAATTAGGAGGGAAGCAGAAAATTGGGAGAAAATCTTTACAACTAGTATCTCTGATAAAGGCCTCATTTCTAAAATATATAGGGAACTGAGCCAAATATATAGGAATACAAGCCATTCCCCAATTGAGAAATGGTCAAAGGATATGAACAGGCAGTTTTCAGAGGAAGAAATTATAGATATCTATAGGCATATGAAAAAATACTGTAAATCACTACTGATTAGAGAAATGCAAATCAAAACAACTCTTAGATACCACATCTTTTCTGTAAGATTGGCTAAAATAACAAAACAGGAAAGTGATAAATGCTGGAGAGGATGTGGGAAAATTGGAACATTGTTACATTCCTGGTGGAGTTGTGAGATGATCCAGCCATTTTGGAGAGCAATTTGGAACTACGCCCAAAGGGCTATAAAAATGTTCATACCCTTTGACCCAGCAATACCACTTCTAGGGTTGTATCCCAAAGAAATCATAGAAGCGGGAAAAGGACCCATATGTACAAAAATATTTATAGCGGCTCTTTTTGTGGTAGCTAAGAATTGGAAATCAAAGGGATGCCCATCAATTGGGGAATGGCTGAACAAGCTGTGGTATATGAAGGTAATGGAATAGTATTGTGCCATAAGAAATGAGGATAATATGGACTTCATAATAATCTGGAAAAACCTACACGATATAATGCTGAGTGTGCGGAGCAGAGCCAGGAGAACATTATGCACAACCAGAGATATATGGATTCTGTGAGAACCAACCCTGACAGACTTCATTGTTCTCAGCAACACAAGGTACAAAGACAACTCCAAAGGACTCACGTTGGAGAATTCTATCTACATCCAGAGAAAGAACTATGAAGTATGAATGCAGATTGAGGCACACTTCATGCTTGCCTTTTTCTCCCCCCTTTTTTTTCTTCTCTTTTGTTTTTGTTTTTGGGTTGTTGTTTTGTTTTTTTTTTTTGGTTCTGTTTCATCTTTCTTATGATTCATTCCATTGGTCATAATTCTTCTCCACAACTTGACTAGTGTATAAATTAATTCAATGGGAAGTTATTCGTGGTAGTTATATGAGATTCTATGCCATCTTGGGGAGGGAGGTGGGAGGGACGGGAGAAAATCTGGAACTCAAAATTATGTAGAACTGTGTGTTATAAACTAAAAATAAAAATTAAAAAAAAGAAATTCAGTTCTCCCTGCTAATCTCTGTTCTATTCTTGCCTCAAGGAAATCTGTTATCCTTGTGGGATGTGGGTAGACCACAGTCTAGTATCTTTACACCACCAAGCTATCCTTCAACAATGTCTGGTATATTATTCAAAGAAATCTGCTCTACTACTTCTAACATTGTAAGTGGACTGAAATAATTTATTAGTGAAGAGGAAAGAAGGAGGTGGTTGGCTAGCCCCTCATTCCCAATTTCCAACCAATCATATTGTCCCACATGTCTCAGCTCTGTAACCAATCATATTGATTTCACTATTCATGATGTCAAGCTCCTTTAACCAATTGTAACTTGTCTCTCACCTATGAAATCCTGTTCTTTGTTCTGTATTCCTCAAAACCATAAAAAAGAGATTGCCCCTTCCTTCTGGGTCTTAGCTTTGCTCTGGAAGCCAAGATCCTATTTATTGGTAAATTCTCACTTTACCAGTAAATTGATCATGCTCAAAATGTTATGCCTCTAATTACCCTATTTGGACTCTAACACTATGCATGTTTGTAATGGGGTTTTTGTTTTTCTTTCATTCTCCATTAGGGGAGAAGACTTTGGGATAGAAGTGAGAGGAGGTGGATTTTTGCTATTTGACAAATACGTGTGTGTGTGTGTGTGTGTTGCCTTTCCTCTGAGACTATTTCCAATTTATTCTGTATAAATCTTGTCTGTAATTGTTTGCATGTTGTCTCCTCCATTAGATTTGAGATCAGGGATTGTTTTTTGCCTTTCTTTGTATCCCTAGCATTTAGCACATTACCTGGGACATAATTAGTTGCTTTATAAATTCTAGATGCTTGACTTGTTGACTTTTCTCCATCACTACCAGCACTACCCAAATCTTCTAATCATATAGGGTCTCTTTTGGAAGAGATGTCTCAAACCAATGCTACTAATTAAAGCAATGAAGCAACTGGTAAAAAAGGAGAAATTATTTCTAATTGTGAACCCTTGAAAAAGTTAGGGTTATTTCATCTCTTGCAGGATAGTTGTTCACATTCTTTGTGGAAGAGGCAGATGGGTAAGATGAGTTTTGGAGCAGCTTGGTGGCTTAGTGGATAGAGATGCTGGGCCTGGGATCCGAAAGACTAATCTTTCTGAATTCAAATCAGGCTTCAGACACTTAACTGTGTGACCCTGGGCAAGTCACTTAACCCTGTTTGTCTTTATTTCCTCATCTGCAAAATGAGCTGGAGGAGGAAATGGCAAACTGTTTCCACAATCCCGCTAGCAGCTTCTGTGGGGGTGTAAGATCTACCCACACCCAGCACCCAGAAAGCTGCCAACAGCACAGGTTCTCTTGATCTGCTTAACTAAGGAAAGCAAGGTGAAGGGGTTGACAAGTTTATTTTAATCCAGCATACAGACAGCATTCACTCAGTTCAGGGAAAAAAACCAGCTCCCTGAACTTCAGAACAAAATACAAACAAATTACAAACATCAACAGACAGACCCAATACAGATTCATAGTTACCAACATCTAGGTTCAGCCCGGGAGCTCGGAACAAGGGCTGGCCCAGAGTCACGAGCCCCACCACTGCTGTAGGAATGAGCTCCAAAGAACAGACAGCCAACCCCTGGTTTTTATATCTTTTTCAGCATCAGGGGTGATTCACACATGGGACTCACCCACATGACCTAGAATCGTCACAAAGAGGCGGACTTAAACCCACGTGGTCTAAAAGCCTCTGCTCTCCCAGACATGTAAACTAGGCCCTCCCTGGAGTTAGCCCCACCCTGGGCCCCACCTTAGTTGCCAATCCACACCCACTAAGGTTTTACACCTAATAGGGATTTAGGCCTGGGTCTTAGCACCTAGTGAGGCTCAATGAATTACTCAAAGGGAAGAAAAGCCAAACTATTCAAGGGCACTTGTTGAACTAAGTGCTAAGGAGCCCATTTTGCTTACCAACACACAAACTACTCCAGTATCTTTGCCAAGAAAACCCCAAGTGGGGTCACAAAGGGTTGGATACAACTGAAATGACTGAATGAAAACAAGAAGATGAGTTTTAAGAGGCCTGTCCCCTTGTTGGGAATATTGATAAAATACTACTTTTATTTTACATGAGAAGAAAGTTTGTATTAAAAGAAGGGGCACTGAACATGTAGTATAGAGATCTGGTTTTGAATCCAACCTCTAACACTTATTGGCTATATGATCTTGGGCAGGTCACCTTATATTTCATACTCAGCTTCTGCATACAAAGATGTCTGAGATACCTTTCTTAAAGGTTATTATGAAGATTTAATATGATAATATATGTAAAATGCTTTCTAAAGTCTAAATTATGCTATAAATATCAGCTAGTAAAGATTCATGAAAGGTTTGTGATTTCAGTCCTCCTGGTCACAACTTCTCTATAACTTAAGAGTCAAAAAGAGCTATGTAAAGCTTAGAGAAGTTGAGAGATTTGCCAATGGCAAAATAGTAAGTGTCTGAGATAAGCTCTGAACCCAGGTCTGCTTGACTTCAGTTCCAGTACTCTGTCTACCATGTTGGCCACGTTGACTTTCCAGGAGAGACACTTTTTTTAAAGACAATACAGTCATTATCATCATGGCTGGGAAGGGATCAGAGTTTCTCTAAAATATATTTTCTCTATATGCAATTCAGAGTTCTAGAAAATAACACTTTTTGGCCAATGGCCAAAGTCAAAGAACATGACTAATGGAAGGGCACGTGCTCCTGCCCTCCTAGAATGACTGGCATACCAATATAGATGAATTCTCTGGTTCTTTCTTCCTAAGAGATGAGGGAGAGGCTTCTCAATCCCACCTGCCTAGAACTTAGGTAAATACTATTGGAATAAAGAAGATGTCCATTTCTAACATACAGATTCTTCAAGCTAGAAGAGGCCTTAGATGTCTAACACAAACCCCTGATTTTACTGTAAAATAATTAAATAATTTAAGGAGAAAAGTTCCCTACTAAAGGAGATGTCTGTAACTCAAACACAGTGATGATCTGTAGTTCCCAGGAGAAAGGTACAGAGAAGCAGTTATTGCCATTCCTGGGAGAAAGGCATGAACCTATTTCAGGAACTCTATATGTTCTATTTAAAACAAGGTTCAGATTCTCTTTTTAGGGGAGCTGATAATACTTAGTTGTGCTACTTAGGGCATGACTATGTCGGTGGGCTAAAAGATGTTCTCCGAGGACTGAATTGGCCAGACGTCGGCTGTGGAAGTCCAGGCCAGGATCAATTACAACTTCCCCAGGCTTGAACATATCATCCACACCCAAGAATATGTTCTGTATTCCCAAAGTGGAGAAAATATTCTGTAGGGTAAATACAGCAAACCCTGGAAAGTATGGATTCTTCCACTCTAACACTAGTCCAGACCAGACCAGTGTAAGGCAAATTCTTAGCAACAGCCATCATATCCTTAAGATTTTAGAGATTTCTGGGGTCAGGAGAGTGATATAAAGCAATAGTAGCTGCTTAGGTCAATCCAAAGATTGCTAATGTCTCTCTCCATGTATCCTTTGGTAAAACCTATGGAGGGGAGGGAGAAGCAACATTGGACCACGAGAATATTCTAGGCAGAAGACAATGGGAAGGCTTTGAACCTACTAGCTAGGACTAGGTCAGGGAGGGAGAAAGAAACTTCCTATAATGCAATGGGCACTGGACTGTGAATAAGGAAACCTAGTTTCCCAAAGTAGCTCACCACTTGGGATGTAAACAGTTTAATATTATTGAATAACATTTTTATTTCCTGTTTACCTTTTTATGCTTCTCTAGGGTCTTATATTTGAAGATTGAATTTTCTGTTCAGCTCTGGTCTTTTCACCAGGAAAGTTTGAAAGTCTCCTATTTCATTGAATGTCCATCTTTTCCCCTGAAAGAGTATGCTAAGTTTTGCTGGGTAGTTGATTCTTGGTTGTAATCCAAGCTCCTTTGCCTTCTGCAACATCATATTCCAAGCCCTCCAATGCTTTCATGTAAAGCTGCCAAGTTCCTTGGAGTTTTCATTTTGAGATCTCTTTCAGGAGGTAATTGGTGGATTCTTTCAATGACTATTTTACCCTCTGGTTCTAGGACCTCAGATCAGTTCTCCTTGATAATTTCTTGAAAGATGCTGTCCAGGCTCTTTTTTGATTATGGCTTTCAGGTAGTCCAATAATTCTTAAATTAACTCTCTTGGATCTATTTTCCAAGTCCATTGTTTTTCCTATGAGATATCTTACGTTTTCTTCTATCTTTTCATTCTTTTTATTTTGTTTGACCAATTATTGATGTCTCATAGAGTGATTAGCTTTCACTTGCCCAATTCTAATTTTGAAGGAATTATTTTCTTCAGTTAGCTTTTGTATATCCTTTTCCATTTAACCAATTTACTTTTTAAGGAGTTGTTTTTTTTTCCCTGGCGGATTTTTGTCCTTCCTTTTTCCAAGCTATTGACTCTCTCTTGTATAACTTTCATTTATTTTCCCAATTTTTCTTCTATATCTCTTATTTGATTTTTAAAATCTTTTTTAAGCTCTTCCAGGAAGGTTTTTTGGGTTCGAGATCAATCCATATTCCCTTTGAGGCTTTGAATGTAGGCATTCTGACTTTGTTGTCCCCTTTGTGTTTTGATCTTCCCTGTTGCCATAGCAGCTTTCTATGATCAGAGCTCTTTTCTGATTTTTGCTGATTTTTTAGCCTACTTAGTGACTTTTAAAGTTGAGCTTTGCTCCTTGGGCACTGTCCCAAGCTTCTTGTGCTGGGGGCAAGGGGCCTAGTCACTGGCTTTCCATGCTGGGTCCTCAGGTGCTGGTGCCTTGCCCACTGCAATGGAGTAGCCTGGCCTAGTCATGCCAGTTGTGCCAGGGGTTCTGGGGTTGCCAGTTTGTCTTCTGTGCTGGGGCTACAGGCCTCACAGCTGGTCTGCTGTGCCACTGACCTGCTGAGCCAGGACTGAGAAGCCTCAGTTGCTGATCTGTGCTGTGACTAAGAGCCTCCTGATGGCTTGCCCAAACTCTATGCTGAGCTTCTTTCCTCTTTTACTGAAATGAGATAGACTTTTCCTAAAGTCTTCCTAAGTCATCTTAAGCTGGAAAATATTTCACTCTGTCTTTTCATTGGTTCTGTCATTTTAAAATCCTTTTAGAGACTTGATTTAAAATTGTTTCTGAGGGAAACTGGGGGAAGCTCAGACAACTTCCTGGCTTTTCTCTGCCATGTTGGCTCCACTCCCAGATCAAACTGTTTTTTTTTTTAATTTTTAAAATTTAAAAAAATGCTTTAAAATTGTTTGTGCATCTCTTTTTCTCATTCTCTAAATTATCCATTCACTTTTCCTGTCTATTTTAGACCCTCATTCTCAGATGCATGGCACCTATAATTACCATGTCTCTCTTGTTTCTCTGTATACCTAAAGCTTCTGGATATCCATTCTACATTCTCCACTCTAGGCACTTTCTACCACTGCCTTGCAGGGCTTGACCCATGGATTCCTGTTTTGCATTGCACCTCAGCCCCAGGAAAAGATCATAGAGTATCATAAGTATCATAGAGGATGCTGACAAATAATAGGGCCCTTCCTCCACCATGACTCTGATTTGGCAGCCTACCAGAATTCTCTACACCTGCCTGGTTACCATTTTTCCACAATTGTCTCAAAAATTTCCTCCTTGGATCCTTGTCTTTCCACTTTCCCAGGTGTCAGTTGCTTCTAGGAATTGTAATCCTCTCTTTCCCAATGTAAATAAGATTACTAGATTGGGGGGGGGGTGTATTATTTATTTGTTTGTAATCTTTTTAAAAAAATTTTTGAGTTCCAAATTTTGTCCCTCCTTCCCACCCCTCCCACAGCCAATGACAGGGCAAGAAATATGATATCAATTATTCATGTGAAATCACACAAAATGTATTTTAATATTAGCCATGTTGCTAAAAAAGAAGAAAAAAGTGAAGAAATTATACTTGAATTTGCACTCAGTTCATCAGTTCCCTCTTTGGATGTAGATATCATTTTTCATCATTAGTCTTTTGAAATTGTGTTGGATCATTGTATTAAGTATCTAAATCTTTCACAGTTGGTCATCATCACAATAATGCTGTCACTATGTACAATGATCTGGTTCTGCTGATTTTTTTGCATCGATTTGTATAAGTCTTTCCAGGTTTTTCTGAAGCCACTCTACTTGTCATTTATCATAATAGTATTAGATCACAAGCATATACCATAACTTGTTAAACCATTCCTGAATTGATGAGCATCCCCTCAATTTCCAATTCTTTGCCACCACTATAAATATTTTTGTACATATAATTCCTTTTCTCTTTTCTTAGATCTTTTTGGGATACAGACCTAGTAGTGATATTGCTAGGTCAAAGGGTTTTATAGCATTTTGGAAATAGTTACACACTGTTCTCCAGAATGGTTGGACCAGCTCACAAACCCATCACCAGCACCTTAGTGTTCCTATTTTTCCACATCCCTTCTAACATTTCTCATTTCCCTTTTCTGCCCTGTTAGCCATTTTGATAGGTATGACATGGTACCTTATAGTTGTTTTAATTTTCATTTCTCTAAAGAGTGATTTAGAACATTCTTTCATATTGCTATAGATAGTCTTAATTTCTTCTTAAAACTGCCTGTTCATATTATTTGACCAATTATTAATTGGGGTGGTATACATGAAAAACCCTAGAGAATCAACTAAAAAACTAGCTGAGATAATTAACAACTTTAACAAAAATAAAAGTTGCAAATAAATCCATGTAAATCATCATTTCTATTTATTACCAATAAAACTCAACAAGAAGAGAGAGAGAAATTCCATTTTAAAATAATGGCAGACAACATAAAATACTGGGGAATTAATTAATTTAGTTAACTAATTAATTTTACAAATTTGACTCAATTCCCTATATATTTGAGAAATGAAGCATTTATCAGAGAAACTCAATAGAAAATTTTTTTACCAGTTTCTTTTCTTCTAATTTTGACTGCATTAGTTTTATTTGTGCAAAATCTTTTTAATTTCATATAATCATAATTATCCATTTTACTTCTTGTGAACTTCTCTGTCTTTTGTTTGGTCATAAAATCTTCTCTTATCCATAGTTTAGACAGTTAAATTTTTCCATTCTCCCCTAATGTGCTTATGATATCATCCTTCATGTCTCAGTTATTGATCTATTTTGACTTTGTTTTGGTATATGTTGTGAGATGTTGGTCTATGCCTAGCTTCTGCCGAGCTGCTTTCTAGATTTCCCAACAATTTTTATCAGATGGTGAGCTCTTGCCCCAAAAAGTTGGAACCTTGGGTTTATCAAACACTAAATTACTATGGTCATTTACTATTGTGTATTACAAACCCAATCTATTCCACTGATCCAGTACTCTTATTTCTTAGCCAGAACCAGATTGTTTTCATGATTACCACTTTGTAGTATTTTGAAATAAAGTACTCCTAGGCTGCCTTCCTTCACATTTTTTTCATTGATTCTCTTGATATTTTGACCCTTTTTTCTTCCAGATGACTTTCATTATTATTTTTTCTAACTCCATAAAATAATTCTTTGGTAGTTCGGTATGGCACTGAACAAGTAAATCAACTTGGGTAGAATTGTCATTTTTGTGATATTGGTTCAACCTGTTCATTAGCAGTAAACATTTCTCCAGCTGTTTAGAACTGTGTTTGTGTGAAAAATATTTTGTAGTTCTGTTCACATAGTTCCTGGGATTCTTTTGGCAGGTAGATTCCCCAATATTTTATGTTGTCTGCCATTATTTTAAAATGGAATTTCTCTATCTCTTCCTGTTGAGTTTTATTGGTAATAAATAGAAATGATGATTTACATGGATTTATTTGCAACTTTTACCTTTGCTAAAGTTGTTAATTATCTCAGTTTTTTAGTTGATTCTCTAGGGTTTTCCAAGTACACCACCATATCATCTTCAAAGAATCATAGCTTTATTTCCTGATTACTTGATCTTATTCCTTCAGTTTCTTTTTCTCGAATTATTTCTTGTATTATTGTTATAGCTAGCATTTCTAGTGACCTAGTTCAACAACATTGAATAATAGCAGTGATAATGGACATTCTTCCCTCACCTCTGATCTTATTGGCAAGGTTTCTAGCTTATCCCTGTCATATGTAATACTTGCTCCTGGTTTTAGATTGATATTACTTACCATTTTAAGAAAAGTTTCATTCATATCGAGGGTTTCTAGTCTTTTTAACTGGAATGAGTGTGTTCTATTCTGTCAAAAGCTTTTTCTGCATCTATTGCTACAATCATATGTTTTTTTGTTGGTTTTGTTATTGATATGGTCTGTTATGCTTAGAGTTTTCCCAATGTTGAATTAGCCCTGCATTCCTAGTATAAATCCCACCTGGCCATAGTGTATGATCTCTATGATATTTTGCTGTAATCTTCTTGCTAATATTTGATTTAAAATTTTTGCATCAATATTCATTAGGGAAATTGGTCTATAGTTTTCTTTCTTTGTTTTTGCTCTCTCTGGTTTAGGTATCAAAACCATATCTTTGTCATATAAGGAATTTGACTAGGAATCCTTTATCTATTTTTTCAAATAGTTAATATAATATTTAAATTAAAGTATCTGATGGAATTCATTTGTAAATCCATCTGGTCCTGGGGATTTTTTTTAGAGACCTCATTTATGGTTCATTTAATTTCTTTTTCCAAGATAGGATTATTTAAGTATTCTATTTCCTTTTCTGTTAATCTGGGCAATTTATATTTTTGTAAATATTCATCTATTTCACTGAGATTTTCAGTTTTAATGGCTTATAATTGGACAAAATGCCCCCTTAGAATTGCTTAAATTTTATCTTCATTGGCGATGCATTCACCCTTTCCTTTTTGATACTGGTAATTTGGTTTTCTTCTTTCTTTTAAAAAATCAAATTAACTGATATTCTATCTATTTTTTCTTCATAAAACCAGCTCCTAGTTTTATTTATGTAATGGTGTTTTTTAACTCTCGATTTTATTAATCTCCTTTGATTTTTAGGATTTCTATTATGTTGTTTAATTGGAGATTTTTAATTTGTTCTTTTTTAGTTTTTTAATCAAATGACCAATTTCTTGATTTACTCTTCTCATTTTTTATTGATGTAAGCATCTAGAGTTAAAATTCCACCCCGCCCCAGTCCTGCTTTTCCTGTATCTCACAAATTTTTGTATGTTGTCTCATTATCTTTAATGAAATTACTGATTGTTTCTGTGATTTGGAACCGCAACCAGGGCCCCTTCTCCCTTGTGATCGGCCATGAACACAGCCCTCCACTCTGAAACTGTGACCCAGAACTGTGTATGAGCAATGAAGTTGCCAAATGGCACCAGGTCCTATGCTCAGTGTCTGCAAAAGGTCCTGTTACCGGGCGAGTTAGAGCCGAGCCCTGCCCTCCTCGGACCTCCACGCCCAGGGCCTGCTCAGGTAAACTCAGGGCTCTGAGATATGGGTGGAGCCAGGAGGAGGGGTCTCGCCTTTGTTGCCTCAGTAGCAATTCCAGGTCTTTGCCCGGACCTGCTTGACCACATGGCACTTCCGGCTCTCTGACTGGGCTTGCCTGAGCACATGGAACCTCCGGTTCTTTGCCTGGACTGCCTGTCCGCAGGGAACTTCGGAGAAGGGGAGGAGAGTAGGTGGGACCAGGGCACCCCTAATGCCTACATAACCAAAGATATAAAAATGCTGCTTGCTGAAACAATAAACGGAGTCACTCACCACCTTTGGCTCCCACCCCATTCATTGTCTGCGAGATCAGGCCCTTTGCTAGGCAAAGGCCTGGGTTTTGGGGGGGGGGTAACAGACCCCTCCCCAAGTTAGGTATTGGGGCGGAGGACCTCAACAAGGTCCCTTGTAATCTTTTTCTGACCAGTTTACTGTGTCTGGGTTGAGAACTCTGGATAGTGTTGCTGCCTCTATCATGATCTCGAAGACCCACAGTTAGTGCTCCTGCTGCATGGGTTCTGGGACCCCCAACTCAATGTCACAGACCTCTCCTGCCAACCATCTAAATTGTTTTGGGCTGGAAAAAATGTCCCATTCCAACCTTTTGTTGATTATATTGCTCCAGAATTCAATTTTGCAAGTTATATTAAGGTTGTTTGGAGGGGGAATATTGGGAGAATTTGGCTGGATTGCTGTCTCTACCCCTCCATCTTGACTCCACCCCTGAGTAGACTTTTCAAATAGCAAATCCCTAAGGCCACATCCAGTCTAAAGTCACCGTCTCCCTTCATAGACCATCGGTCTTCACCCAAAGGAGCATTCATCAGTGGAAACACTTTTCAAAACTAAAGTAAGGCCTCCTTCTTTTTCCCATCTTCTCAATTTTTCCCCTTGTTCCTCATCAAATCCCCTGTATGTTTTCCCTTTCTGAGACCTCAGAGGCCACCTTCCCCTCATTGCTAGCTTTTGATTTGCCCACAGCACATCACACATTTCTCTCTATCCAACAGCTCCCCCTTCCCTTTCATGAGCCTTCTCATGTTTTAATGTATTCGCACAAAAAAACTTCAACATTGATTCACCTATAGGCAAGATGTCACCAAATTCTGAAAAACCCCCCCATCCACCTCTTTTTTCAGTTACTTTTATCAGATTTAACCCTTCACTCTTGTTTCTCTTCAATACTGCTTTCTTTCCTAAAATGTTCCAAACCCTCCTTTATTGTTGAATATTAGCATTTTTCATGTATGGCTTAGTTCAGATTCGCAGGTTAGGTTACCCTGGTCTTCATGCTCATACTCCAGTGCTTTTTGGGGTACATTATTCCAGTCCTTCCCATGTTTTCTGGTGGATGCAGAATAGTCTTGTGTTGTTGAAATATCCTTTCCTTTATATTTCAAGGTCTTTCTATTGATGGCTTGCAGAACTTGATGTTTTTAAACTGAATTGTCACATTTAACTGTATGGAGTTTTGGAGTTGACATCTTTGGACTTTTTTTCCTGGGAGCAATCTGTGAATTCTTTCAATTGGAATTTCATTTTTATGTTCAGAAGTTCTGGGAAATTCTCTTCTATTATTGCCTTCATTATGATTCTAAGGTTTTTTTTTCTGTCCTGTTTTGTTCCTGGAGACTTATGATCCTTAGGTTGTCTCCGCACATCCTGTCTTCAAGATCAGTATGCTTTGATTGTATAGTGATGATATTTTCTTTTAGTGTTACTGTTTTTTGCTTCTTTTATTCTAGATTGTCCTTCATTTCTATGTATTTGCTTTCCTAATGTATTGTTCTCTCTCTCTCTCTGTCTCTGTCTCTCTCTGTCTCTGTCTGTCTGTCTGTCTCTCTCTCTCTCACACACACATACACACACACACATTTCTCTTTTGAACCACTCAGAGACACTATGTGGTTCTGTCTTCTCCTCAAACTCTGCAGAGTCCTCTGTCTCATCAAGTGTTGGATCATTATTCTTTGTTTTGTACTGTCTAGTTATAGATGCCTACACCCTTTTACTAGATCTGGAGGCCATATTTCCTTCTGTTGTTATTGGGGTTTTTTCTCTTTCTTTATCTGCTTATGTTCAAAGTCTTTGAATGTTTTTCTTTCTGAAATCTTCGACAGTCTTTCCCCTCATTCCACAGCTCTAAAATTCTGTGGTTTTATTGAAGAGCTCTTTTCATGAAAACTCTCACTGTACCAATCCTTGTATTTCCTTTCATTTCTAGAATCTTGTAGGACAAAGTCAGGACTTATTTTTTTTTCTCCCAGCATGGCAAGTTTTATATCAAGTAAATCAAACTTACTTTCTTCCTCCAATTCTTGTTTACCATGGGAGATTTTCTTTCATTCATCAGAAGTGAGAAGGTCATTATATCTTCAGTGGGAACACAATGAAATAGATTATTGTCCACTAAAATATCCTAGTCTTCTTTGGCCAGTGAAGCAGTGAGTGTCCGGAATCATTTTCCCTAGTAGACTAATTATTCCTCTAATAAGGAACAAAAATGTTGACCTACTTGCTAAAGAAGAGAGAGCCTGTGACTTTAGCTTTGAGGAATGTTGCTTATCTTCAGTTTGTCTCCTTTCCCAATGTATGCCCTGATACGGGTCAAACTTTGTAGTCATGTCAGTTCAGACTTGAAGTCCTTTAAGGTAAGTCTCAGTAACATAATTTATTAATTCCTTGTTATCCACCTATATAATAACTTAGAGTGCCAGTATCTGGGAGAATTCTGCTTTATTGTTGGAAAAACCTGATTAACTTGTAAACATGTTTCTGTGAGGATGTATTATCATCCTTAGTTTATTGAAATGAAAATAAACCCTATAATTTCCTACCTCTTCACCATTTCTCAAGCTTCGTGCCCTGTAGCAGCATAACGTTCATGTTCTGAGCCTCAGGTGAGATTGAGAAATGGAGAATTGGTCCAAATGGTTCTGATATCTCAGACAGCAGAAACATGGATCATGTTATATAGAAACTGATAAAATCAAAAAAACATTTGAAGAACTCTGATTGCTGTTTTAGGAGAAACATATGTATGTTGCCACTGGGGACTTCAGTGGCTTTGTTTGGTTGCCCTGGAGAGGTATGTGTCCTACAGTGAAAGTTAATCAATCACCTCTCCATCACAGTGTTCGATTTGGGAGTTTACTCAGAAATTGTGACCAATTCGTTCCTGCTGCTTCCCAGTTATACTTTCGGGATGTCTGTCCAAGGATTTTTTGAAAATTTCAAGGCCAAGAAGTTCTGTGCCATTTCTCAGTCCATTAATTGCCAAGGTAAGTGTCCTTGGCTGCTCTGGATCCTAGTTAAAGTCCCTTACCCTAATCTTTTTTTCATAGTTGTCCCTATTTTGGAGCACAAAACAGAGTGGGTGGAGTCCATCAAAAAGCATTTAAGTACCCACAACATGCCAAGCATTATGTTAGGAGCTGAGGACACAAAACCAAAATAAGTTAATTCCTACCTTTAAGGATCTCAAATTCTGCTCAGAGGACACAATATGTTCACAAATTCATACTTACAGCATTTATGCAAAATTAAGACAAAATGATATTAGTAAGGAAGCCCACTAAATTGGAAGATTCATGAAAGCTTTTTGAATGAGATGACTTTTGACTTAACTCTTGAGGGGAGCTAGGGGTTCCAAGAGGTGCTAGTGATAAAAGAGACCATTACAGTCATGAAGGATGGTCTGAGAGCAAGAACGCAGAAGTGGCAGATGGAATGCTATGTGAAGGAAACAGCAAGGAAGTTAATTATGCTGGAATTGGAGGGAAGTGGTGTGCAATCAGCCTGGGAAGGTAGGCTTGAGCCATATTGTGAAGGGCTCTAAATGCCAAACAGGGTTTTGTATTTTATTCTAGAGGCAATGGAAGGTGAATGAGAATAAGAGTTGAGGATGACTTCTAGCTTATAAACCTGGGTGACTAGAAGAATAGCATACCCTGGACAAAAACAAGAAAGTTAGGAGAAGATAGATTTGGGTGGAAGAGTAATGAATTCAGTTTTTCACATGATGTGTTCAGGAGACAAATGAAGGCTATATCTAAGAGTCATCTGCATAGAAATGATAGCTGAATCTATGGGATTTAGCGAAATCACACACACACACACACACACACACACACACACACACACACACACAAAGTATGAGGGTAAGAGGAGGATCTTGAAATGTACTTATCTATATATGTAAAGAAATGTGGATGAAGATCCAGTAAAGGAAATGAGAATGATCATTCAGATATGTAAGAAAAGAATAAAGATATAGCAGTGTCATAAAAATCCAGGGAGAAAGTATGGCAGAAATTAGGCATAGATCAACATCTTACACAACATACCAAGATAAGGTCAAAATGGGTACATGATTTAGATATAAAGGAAGAAAATTAGGAGAGTAAGAAATAGTTTACCTGTCAGATCTATGGAGAACAGAAGAAGTTATGACCAAACAAGAGATAGAAAACATTATGAAATGCAAAATGGATAATTTTGATTACATTAAATTAAAAAAGGGGGGTTTTGGCAGGGCAATTGGGGTTAAGTGATTTGCCCAAGGTCACACAGCTAGTAGATGTGTCAAGCATCTGAGGCCAGATTTGAACTCAGGTCCTCCTGACTCCAGGGTCAGTGCTCTACCCACTGTGCCACCTAGCTGCCCCAAATTAAAAAGGTTTTGCACAAACAAAACCAATGCAACCAAAATTATTAGAAGGGAAGCAGAAAGCCGGGAAACAATTTTTACAGCCAGCATCTCTGATAAAAGCCTCATTTCTAAGATATATAGAGAACTGAATCAAATTTATAAGAATAGAAGTCATTCCCCAATTGATAAATGGTCAAAGGATATGAATAAACAGTTATCAGAGGAGAAATTAAAAGAAGGAAGAAATGTAGTCATATGAAAAATGCTCTAAGTCACCATTGATTAGTGAAATGCACATTAAAATAACTCTGAGGTACCTCACACCCATCAGATTGGTTAACATTGACAAAACAGGAAAATGATAAATGTTGGAGAAGATGTGGGAAAATTGGAATGCTAACGCATTGTTGGTGGAGTTGTGAACTGATCCAACCATTCTGGAAATCAATTTGAAACTATGCCCAAAGGACTATAAAACTGTGCATACTAGGTCTGTATCCCAAAGAGATTATAAAAAAGGGAAAAGAACCCACATGTACAAAAATATTTATAGCAGTTCTTTTCATGGTGGCCACGAGTTGGAAATTGAAGGCATGCCCATCAATTGGGGAATGGCTGAACAAGTTGTGGTATATGCATGTAATAGGCCAGGGGGCCTATTTCCATAAGAAATGATAAGCAGGTGGATTTCAGAAAAACCTGGAAAGACTTACATGAACTGATGCTAAGTGAAGTGAGCAGAACTAGGAGAAAACCGTACACAGTAACAGCAACATTGTGTGATGATCTAAAACAGTTCCAAAAGATTCATGATGGAAATTGCTATCCACATCCAGAGAAAAAACTATGGAGTCTGAATGCAGAATGAAGCATATTATTTTCTCTTTTTTTGTTGTTGAGTTTGTTTTTGTGGTTTTTCCCTTTTGTTCTGATTCTTCTTTCACGACATGACTGATGTGGAAATGTTAAATATGACTGTACATGTATTGCCTATATCAGATTGCATGCCATCTTAGGGTGTGGAGAGGGGAGGGAGGGGGAAAATTTAGAACTTAAAATCTTATAAAAGTGAATGGTGAAAACTAAAAATAAATAAAGAAAAAAATTTAAAAATCCAGGGAGGAAAGGATCCAGTGGAGAAAGGCTAGGGCATCATTACAGCACATCCCAGTACAAAAGTCATTTCTCTAGCTGAGAGCATCTTTATGAAGTACTCTGAGGTTTCAGAAGATACAAGTGTAAATTCAAGAGGATCACAGATCTCATGAGGAATGAATGTTCTTAAGAATTTGAGGTTCATTAGGGAATTTTTACCTCCTGCTGCCAATCAGTCTGCCAAATGGGATGTTAAGAACCTCTAGTACAAAGAAGAGAAAGCCATCCTTTTACTTCAGGCCTCCTGTCCATTTGATGCATTCTACCCTTTGAGGGTAGAAATGTGACATCCTTCACTTAGTGATGAATATTCTCATACTTTGTTATATCTTTCATACCCCAGTGAGTCTGAACTCCTGTTCATTATCCATGCCCCAATTCATACCCCTCACCTTCCAGTTCTTTAGTCCCACCTCCCTCAAACTTCTTGCCTAGAATTTCATCCTCACTCTACCCAGTCCTTCCCCTGTGCCCTCTGGAATGATTGTTACATTAGACAACAAATTTCCCTTCATCTTAAATCTTTTCCTCGCCCACTCTCCATCTTCTAACTCTTACTGAAACCTGGATTTTTCCTGATGACATATTTTCCCTGGCTACTATTTTCAGTACTGGCTGCACTTTCATTCAGGGAAATTGGAATACTTTTTGCTCCCCATTACCTCTTCCAGTTCTCTTCTTTCTTCCATCATTCAGTAGCCTCTCTCCCTTCGAGGTTTATGCTATTCATATCTACCACCCAATTAAAATCTTAGTAGCTGTCATCTACTTGATCCCAAGGTCATTCATTCCCCTCAATGAGTTTAATACCTGGCTTACAATTTTTTTCTTTTCTGGGGACACCAACATACTTATTAATTTTCACACAAATACCCTTATCACTCAGTTCCTCAACCTATTTGCTTCCCATGAGCTACTTCACTACACCCTGGCTACATACACATGATGAGTAATGAAGGCGGAGAAAATCATGCAATGGTTCTGACTGGGTCCACTAGAAATTTATGTTACATAACTCGAACTGGGGCCTCACTACTGCTAGGCAATCCTTCTATACCTTCCTTATCAACTTACTATCCCACTCTCCAGAGCAGCTCTTTCAAATCTTTTCAAATTTCCCATGGCTTCCCCTCTTCCCACTTTCTCAGCTGAGAACCTTGCCTCATATTTTACTAAAAATTGAGACCCTTCACCACGAACTCTTTCCCCTTCTTATCTCCTACCACTCAGGTGCCTTCTGCCCTTGAATTGGCCTTACTCCTTACCAAGGCAAACCACTCCCCTTGTTTAAATAATCTCATTCCATCCTTTTTTTTCCATCTATTGTTCTCTCTGTCATCTCTCATCTTTCACTTGTTTTCAATCTCTCACTATCTACTGTTTTATTTCCTACTCCCTATAAATATGCCCATGTCTCCTTTTTCTGAAAAAACCCTCACTTGATCCTTCCATCCCTATTATCCTATGTCTTCTGCCATTTGTATCTAAATTCCTTGAAAAGTCTATCTACAATATGTGCTTCCACTTTCTCTCCTCTCATTCCCTTCTTAACACCTTATAGTCTGGCTTCCAATCTCATTATTCCTCTGAAACTGCTCTCTCTAAAGTTACTAATGATCTCTTAGTTGCTAAATCCAATGGCCTTTCCTCTGTCTCATTCTCCTTTATCTCTCTGCATTCAGCCTTTGACACTGTTGATCACTCTCTTCTCTCTAGGTTTTTGGGATACCACTTTCTCTTGATTTTCTTCCTATTATCTGACTGCTCCTTTTCTGTCTCCTTTACTAGATCCTCTTCCAAAGTACAATATCTAACCATAGGTGTCCCTCAGCATTCTGTCCTGGTTCCCTCTTCTCTTCTCTCTCTATACTACTTCACTTAGTAATCTCATCCACTCCCAATGGATTTAATTACCATCTCTATGTTGATGATTCTCAGATCTCTCTGCTGACCTCCAATCTCACATTTCCAACTGCCTTCCTGACTTCTCAAACTAGATATCTAGTAGACATCTTAAATTCAATATGTCCAAAATTGAACTCATTATCTTTCCTCCTAAATCCTCCCCCCACCCCTTGGCTCCTACCTTCCCTATTACTTTAGAGGGTAACATCATCCTTCCAGTCCAAACTTGGAGTCACCCTGAGACTCCTCACTATATCTCACATACTCTCCTCCCATATCCAAGCTGTTGCCCAGGCCTGTCAATTTCACCTTTGCAGCATCTCTTGAATATGCCCCCTTCTCTCTTCTGACAGTAACGACACTGTAGTGCAGGCTCTCATCACCTCATGTATGGATTATTGCAATAGCCTGCTGGTGGGTCTGACTTCCTCAAGTCTCTCTCCACTCCAATCCATGTTCAGCATCCCATTCAGAAATTAAAGTGCTTTTCCCAAAATACAGGTTTGATATCACCCAGTAAACTCCAGTGAATTCCTATTGCCTCTAGAAGAAAATACAAAATACTCTGGCCTACAAAGCCCTTCATAACCTAGCCCCCTACTACATTTCCAGCTTTTGTTCACCTTGCTCCTCAACAAATACTCTACGATCTAATGACATTAGGTTACTGGCTGTTCCACAAACAAGACACTCCATCTCTTATCTATAGGGATTCTCCCTGGCTGTCACCTAGGCCTGGAATGCTTTCCCCACTGTACTCCAACTACTGACCTCCCTGGCTTCCTTTAAGCCCCATCTAAAATACTATTTTCTACAAGAAGCCTCTCCCAACCTCTGTTAATTCCATTGCCTTCTCTCTATTAATGATTTCCTATTTATCCTGTATTATAGCTTGCTCTGTATATATTTATTTGCATGTTGTCTCTCCCATTAGATTGTAAGTTCCTTGAGGGCAGGGGCTGTATTTCACCTCGTTTTTAGTCTTAGCATTTAGGACATTCTCTGGCACATAGTAGGTACTTAAGAAAATGTGGCTGATCAGTAATTGGTACTATCAGTGTTTTTGAATTCCTGCCAAAAAGTGAGCAATTGACTCCTTGTTTTTATTGAAATCTGTGTATAAGGGAAGGGTTACACACATTTTGGGCTCTCCATCCTATTAAAAATCTTAAAGGGAGATGCTGAGATTCATGCTTAAAATATGGAAATGTGTGTAGTAATCCTAAAATGCAAGCATTACTATGGATATCAATATATATCTCACATTAATTATGTTATATTTTATCATATAATACTGAATGATGTTCAAATGTACTCTGCCTTCATAACTGGTTGCTTACCTAAGAGACCATTATCTGAACGCAGATTAAAATTAAAAGGTAGATGGAGAGTATTGATCATTTCTAAAAATAGTAAATTACAAAACAAGGTACTTTCTTTTTTTTTCCATTTCCCAGGTGCTGAGACTAATTTCTATTCATGGAACGGTGATGGGATTGGAAAGTTTCTGGTTGCCATGGCTGCCTCAGGCTTCTTTTATCTCCTCTTGCTTTGTTTGATTGAAATATATGTTTGGAAACTAAGAAACCATTGCACTCACTTCCTTTTCTCTGGTTACCTGATGTGGCAACATATACGTAAGGATCTAGGGTTGAGCCAGAAAAAGGTACTGCACCAAAAGGAAATTAATTTTTTTTTACTGTTTGGTACTGTTTGGTACTGTTGGTACCCATTTAAGTTAGATACTTCATTAAGTTAGATACATTGATATTCATGGTAACCATTGTGGTTACTGACATCCTGAAAACTAAGCTTGATTGTAAACAAGTTGTGATGAAAAGACATGTATGCCTGTGCACACATGTGAGGTCTCTTGAGTGTAACTATGGAATTTCCTTCCTTATAGGGCTACAAATAGGGACTGGTCTTGTGATTTCACTGTTACAGAGAATGCTTAGATGAGGAAACTCCCTTTACCAATTCAAGTTCCTATCTTTCTTTGCAACTTTATAGTCTTAGAGAATACCTAGAACACCGAGAGGTTGTGAGACTTGACCAGAGACACACACGCAGGGTGTGGCAGAGTTAGGACTTAAAGCCCAGTCTTTCCTGGCCAATTTTTTATCCACTATGCCATGTTGTCCCTTCTTTCTTTGTATGTATGTATATAAATTTGTGTGTATATGTATGTGTATATATATATACATACATATATATATACACATAGAGAGATGTATATGTATATAGATGTATGTATATGTATATGTACACATATATATGTGCATGTATAGTTGTACATGTTTTCAGATAGTTTCATTTCCTACTATGATATTACTTTCCGAGATTCAGTATATAGATACGGGAATATTTTTTTCTGGCTTACTTGTCCACAGAAATATCATGAAGTCAGTAAACATTCATTAAGTAATGACTTTGAGCCAGGATCTGTGCTAGGTGCTACTGAGTCAAAGACTAAACTGAAAGTCTTTGCTCTCAAAGAACTTACATTCTATCTGGAAAAACACCACTTACAAAATATAGCTATATGCGAAATATATATTTAGCATTCCCTCTTAGCTCAGTTCCTTAACTCATACTTATGCTGATAGATTGGGTACCCAGAGGAGCAACCGGGCTGTGAGCAACAAGCCTTGGGTTCTTGGGGGTAATTCCTCCTAACACTGTTGCTCATGCAGGCAGCCAGTGTATGTAGTTATCCTTTAGAAAAGACATTTACTCAAATGGCATAGGAAAAAAATAGTAGTTATAAAGCATTCTCCCAGAGAAACCTGTAGTGTACCCTTGTGTAAGTATACAACATCTTGTAGGAGAGATAGTGGGCAGAAACCTAAAGAACAGTGGTTATGAGGCACAAGTGTAGGGAAAACATGTGGCCAAGGTAACTTAAAAGACCTTAGAAAGTGGTGTATTTGCTAGCTGGATCAACCTGCTAGACATCTTGGATTCACTCTTCAATTGGAAGCTGTAGTCTTCACCACTTCCTATCTTAGGTACAGCCATGTGCCATTATACTTTTTCAGAGTGGGCAAAGACCCTTAGCCTAGCATTGTCAGAAGTCTTTACAGATGTTTCCTTGGGATCTTGGCTCCAAGGTTTGTCACCTCTATAATAGTAGGAGGGAGGGATACAGCCTCTCCTTCTCAACATGTGTACCCAGTTCAAAACTGGATTCCTTTGGTGAGGAATCTTACCCAACTAGTGGTGACCATCCCATGCATTTCCCAAATTCCTGTTGCTCTTTGTAACTGAGTGGAGTGGGGGAAAGTTACTGTGTCCTAGGGCAAATTCATTATCTCTGCTGGAGTTTTCATATATAATAGAACTACTTAATGCCTCAGAGACCCCTGTAAAGTGTGGAATGCTTCATTTACCCTTAAGAGACCTTCACCCTCATACTTCATTGTCTTTGCCCTTTATGGCCTTTAGCTTTGTTGAAGTCTGAAAGCAGTTTCCAATAGAGAATACAGTTAAAGTAATTTGAGGGAAAATCATTAGAAAAAGAGGAGGAGGGAGATATCAAAAGTTGTGTATTTGTAGGAGAGTGCATCCCAGATTTATAGGGGAATGCTTCATAGCTACTGTTTTTACTCTGCCAGTTTAGTAAATGCCTTTGCTAAGAGCTAATTGTGTTTACTGGCTGATACGAGAAACACACTAGAGGGGGCTTGTGAGCTATGGTGGAAAGACTTTGGGTCCAAACAGGGCGTAGAACTCAAGGTAGCAGCCACCCTCTGAGGTCCAACCTATAGGTGTGAGTGCAAGTTGGTGGAAGCCAGAGGGATGCTATAATTGGAATAGAGATGATCCAGGCTTGATACAAAGCTGAGAGGAACTGGAGAAGGTATAATCAACTGGAAGGATAAGGACACTACAACATTAAGTCCTATAAAGTCAAGACACTTAAATGGAATGTTTGTCTCCCACTGTCACTCACATCCTAAGTAGGAGGGATACCTGGCTTTTTAGGCCCCTTATCGATTTTGAATCTGACTGGGTTAGTTCTGTGACTAAGTTCCCCAAGAGAACAATTTAGAAACCTTCCCCAATTGCAGCTCAGCATGCTCAGGCCTTAGGTGCATTTTGTAACTGTGGTACAAATGACTATTACTTTTCAAAAGATTTATCAATATTTGCAATTTCATATAATTTTCTTAGTTCCAATAAGAATAGTCATCCCCTAAACATGGCTGTATAGGCCCAATTTCTAAAACTATAGAATCCAGAAGTTTTATGTTTGTGAAAACTGAAGTAGTAAGTCTGAAACTTCCTCTAAAGCCCTTCTCAGAACTCTGTAACCTCCCTAGGAGTGTCTTTCTTCCACCCTCCTCCAGGATCTCTCCCCCACCAGCTTAGGCTGGGCAGATACCTTAAGGCCATCCACATCATTAATTGTTGTCTTGGAAATACAGGAGCAGAGATTTGAAGTACCAGAGATTTCTGAAGATGAAGATGTGGCAAATGAGAAGAAGAAAATCCGAGAATACCCTTCAGAGAGGCTGTTATCTTTGGACAGACCACTAATTATTAAGAATCTCCTAAAGGTAGAGTTAATCAATGATCAATATCGTCCCACCAAAGGCATGTTGGAGATGACACAAGTTTAATTAAGCTCATCTTTGCAATCGGGAAAGGAACTTGAGCTGAATGGGGGATAGATAGTTCTTGTAAAGTCACCTTAGGAATGTTTCTTGCAAAAGATTAATCAATTATATCCTTATGTTTTATGTTTTATTAGGTGTATTTTAAGTGGTTACCTTTCCTGGCTGTGGATAGACTCTGTCTAGAAGTCCAAAAAATGGAGTGCTTTGGACTACTTGGCTTGAATGGAGCAGGGAAAACCACCACCTTCAAAATGTTGACTGGAGATGAGACTATCACCTCTGGGGATGCTTTCGTTGAAAACTACAGTGTCTACAAGGATCTCAGAAAGGTAAGATGTTCCTACAGACCAGGATCCAGAGTAGACACACTGTCCTCCCTAAATGATGAGGACTCAGTAGTAGGGGTCAGGGTCGGTCCTCCTGTGCCTTTAAATAAACTTCTCTTTTTGTAGAGAGGAAGCAAATAGTTCTTAAACTACAAATTGAACATAATCTATTACAAAAGTGGGTGGGAATCTCATAATTTACAGCACAATTAATAATTTCAAGACACACCAATTAAAAATTATTTTTAAAGTCATCAGTACTTAACTTCAGTTTGTAAGACTCCTCAAGTATCTAAATGGATGTTATCAAACTTATTTATGTTTTGTCATTACCTAATGTACACACATTTTTTCTCCTTGTCATTAATCACGAAAAAGTTAATAATAGGCAGGCAGTTTCTAAATGCCACATCTATTTCAAAGTGTAAAACTACAGCCTATTACTTTTGTCTTCACTTTGAAACTTCATTGACACTGCCCACAAATGCACCTCTTTATAATCAATGAAAATGACCTTCCTCTCCTAGCTGTAAAACAATATATCTGTCATTCTGGGGGAGGGAATAGTTGCTCTTAATTCCTTAAAACAAATTCTAAAGAATGTTAACCCAAAACTTGTTAAAGTATATAAACATTTATAAAAGTATTCAAACCACAATTTGGAGATTCACAGTAGAGAATTTATATTTTAGTCACAAACTCAGTTTATAGTTAGTTTATGATGTAAAAACATTATGCAGTGTGAGGGAAAAGATTCCTTTACTTCTTTTCTGTCTTTCCCTCTACAAACCTGGCCATAGTTCAGGAATGCAAAGTGAAAGAAAGTCTCCTTTTGAAAACTCAGAGAACTTCCTAAAGAGTTTTACATTTTCTTTTTGTTTCTAGGAAAAAAGTTAACAAGACAGAGAGATAAATTTGCTGACACAGTTTTTCCTACTAAGCTCTGTATGCAAAATTTCAATAAAATCCTGCAAAGTGAAAAAAGATCTCAACCCTCTTTAGGGTCCATGAAACTTTTCTTTTAGAGTTAGTTCAAAGCCCTTTAAGACTGCACCTGTCTTGTTTCTTGCATATTCTGATCTAATATTTCCTTTACCAATCATATCCCAAATAATCTTCACTGAGTTTTTTTTTTCTTTTCTCCTGTCTGCCCTCTGACCTGGATGTAGCCAAAAAGGGAGGGAATGAGGGAATGGGGGGGGAGGGAGAGAGAGAGAGGGAGAGAGAGAGAGAGAGAGAGAGAGAGAGAGAGAGAGAGAGAGAGAGAGAGGAGAGGAAGGCAGGAAGGAAAGAAGGAAGGAAGGAAGGAACGTCCGAAGAAAAGAAGGAAAGCAAAAGAAAGAAAGAAATCTAGCTCGTAAACCCCAAGTTAATTGGGCAGCTTCTGGCCATCAAAATTTGCCTTCCTTTGGAGTGGAGAAGGACAGGGAGAGGGAAAGGGAGAGGGAGAGGGAAAGGACAAGCTGAGTTTCCCAACTAACTGGGTCCCCTTTCAGTCAGCTCAGTCTACTCACAGGTTTTGTTTGTCCTTCATTTTTGAAAAGGACCATGACATCAGGGAAATGATGACATGGCTTGCAGTTGACTTTGGATTTGAGTAATGCGTATTGTATAACTGAAATCCATAGGTTAATGATGGAGCTGTGGGGAAGGAATCCAGTCACAACATAATTGCCTGACGTCTAGAGCCTCAATGCTACCCACATTCTCAACTTTTTAAATGTTTCCATGACAGGAATGCAGGCAAAAACCAACTTTGTTCTTTTCTTGTTTGTTATCAAAGTCTTTGCTTATGGCCCTTGGGGTTCATTTTATGTTTTTATCTGTATCTCTCTTGGCCATAACACTTACTGGCTATACTCACCTATAACCATGTACTAAAGCAAGTTTCTTTAATTTCGCCATTTTTTCTCCCCTCTAAGGAGATTTCTTGAGAGTAAAGAACAAGGTCTTTTTTTAAATTTAACTTCTTACTCCCAGAACAGTGCTGGGCCCATAAAGGTGCCGAGTAACACTGGCCAAGTAGTATAGAATACCAGAGGAAAATTCCACAGTTAAAAAAAAACACTCCATGAAAAACACTCCAGTGAACAGAAAGCATAGCCTTGGTAGCAAAGTATAGGGCCAGTGGTGCTGTCATGGTAAATAGTCTTTTCAATCAAGAACTTGGGTATCAGGGACTACAAATCATCAGTCTCATCTGTGCTTATAGCACACACAATGTTATATTTTTCTCATTTAGCCCAAACCTTTGACTTTTGCCTACTGCCTGTGGCTGGATTCTCATTTCAGGTGAGAAATAGAATCAGCTACTGTCCACAGGTTGATGCTCTACTGGACTACATGACATCAAGGGAAATGTTAACCATGTATGCTAGACTTTGGGGCATCCCTGAGTCTTATATCAACCAATATGTGAAGGAAATGCTGCAGTTGCTACTCTTGGATGAATATGCAGATAAAATCACAATGAACTACAGGTAAGACTTAGTATTTTCCAGGTATTCTTCTCACAAAATTTCCCTTTTGAAGCAGAGAAGGCATTTCTCATATGGGAGAAATGGGAATTCCTTGTCAAGATGTTTGACACATGACCATTTTAGTCTTATCAATGTCTGTAAGGGTATCATCCCCTTGGAAAGTATAGTTACCATATAATTATTGAGGTATACTCAGGGACAGGGAAAAATTGATTCCAGATGTTATGTAAGAGATACATAACCAGACCTGAGAGGATGGTTTAGGGCATGGGACTTTGATTTTCAAAAGATCTGTTAATGACAAAGTTTCATTCACTCCAGATATGTTTGCTTAAAGTGCATAGTTGGCGGGCATACCTCCTGGTCAACCCAGGAAACATAAAGAAGTTGTTACAGAAAGTTCATAGCTTCAGCTGAAATTTCATTGGGATGTCTCAAAGACTTCCATTTCCTTGGGTCCTTTATATGCACTTTAAGGGAGTGGGCATGTGTATATCTTTTGAATGCAAATCTTTCTACATTACTTAATTTTCTTTTCTTAACAGTTTTTTTCCTTAACAGTCCACTGGGCCTAGCTGCTTTGGTTTCAGTGATCTTTATTTGTTGCCTCTAATTTTACTTATCAGGTTAATATTCTTCTGTTTGTATACATTTGCCTCAGTAAAGCATCCTCAAGTATACATTAGGCATAAAGGAAAGGAAATTCAAATAATACAAGATTATTTTATAACCTCTAGAAACCATAGAAGGGAATGGAATAGTGTATTCTGAAAAGCAAAGAAATTCAAGCTGCAACCCTGACATACCCTGCAAACCTGAGACTAATCGTCAAATAAACATGATGGATATTCAACAAAAGAGGAGCATTTGAGTCATTCATAAAAAAAAAACAACACATGAACAGAATGTTGGAATTATAAAAACTCCAAACAATAGAAACACATGATAGGTAACAAATCAATAAGCATTTATTATAGTGCTTAGTCTGTGGCAATGTGTTAGCACAGGGGATGCAAAGAAAGAGCAAAAATAATACCAGACTTCAAGAAGCTTATATTCTATTTAATAAGCACAATTACCAAGGAAAGAATAAGCACTGAAATAAATTACCTCCAAATTTAGAGATTATTTTGAAAAAGAGAAACAGAAGGAGAAGACTGACCAACAGGGTTAAGGAGATATCATCAAGAGATAAAAACACACAAGCTAATATAGGCAGATTTTTTTTAAAAAAAAAGCTGACATAAGCAGAATTTAAAGAAATGGAAGTTAAGGTGGAAAAACAAAACCATTTACTAAATGAGACAGTCCCCCTAAAAGACAAGTATTTAGTCAATATTTGAAGGATATGCCTGTCAACTCACTCCTTTCTCCTGAGTTTTGGCTATTTTTGTTTAAAACTGTCTACATTATATTTTTCATTTAAACACATGTAGAACCATATCTTTCATTTTAGTGAAGAAAATGTACCAGAAACAGATTATCCCACTTCTGTAATGACAGGGGGCCAATTCCAAGTATACTGTCTCCAAAAGAGGAGGTATAGGTAGGAAAATGCTCCAGGTGGTCACTGGGGACACACCTGAGAGCTACAGGCAGGTGATTTGCAATTGGTTATGAAGCAATTGAATCATAGGATTCAAAGCAGCATGTAAATCATTTCATCTCACTACTGCATTTTACAGATGAGGAAGCCTGGGTGACTGTCCTGGATGGTCTTTTCCATTGATCAGTGCTTTCCTTGACTATGGTGGTGTTTCTCAGAGTTTGAGGTGCTACTAGTGTCTTAATTTATACCTGTAGAAGTGTGGTTAAGTGGTGGGTTGCTTAGGTTTGAATCCATTTATTTTCTGAAACCATAAATGCCTCCTCATTTTGGAGGCAGCCAAATGGTGTAGCGGATAAGGAGAATGAGCTTGGAGTCAATTTGAATCATGCTGCAGACCCTTGCTAGCTATATGATCCTGAGCAAGTTACTTGGCCTCATTCATTCTCAGTTTATGCATCTGTAAAATTAGGATAATGATAGCATCTACTTCACAAGGGCATTCTAAGGATCAAATGAGTTAAGCTATATAGAATGCTTTGTAAACTTTAAAAAACTAAATAAATGCTAGCCATTTTGGGAGACTTTTAAATAGAAGAAAATTGTTTTCTCTACCATAATTATTTTTGCTTTTACTTTGAGTTAATAATTTTATTTGATGTATAGTGGTTTACAACTTCATAGTTTGCCTGCTAAAAATTCATCATTTTTTTCCCCTTTATAACTTTTGCAAGATGGATTTTTCCTGCTTCCCTACTTTATCCTACTCTGTGATAATAGTACTTCTTCAAAGGTCATTCTTAGGATAAATATTAGTACCTGAACTGGGCAGGCTTCCCATCCTGATAAAACAGCCCTTTCATAGTGTCATTGAAGGTGTATTATCCTTAGGAAAATTATTAAAATTATAGTCTCTCTCCACCCCTACCCTAGGTAATAATTACGTGCATCTGAGACAATTAAGGATTTTGAGTGTTGTGGTAAGGTCAAGTTGTCTGAAAGAACAATGACTAGTTCAGAAACGATTGTCCCTGAGTTCATTTATATGTACCCTGGTCACAGTGATCACTCTGAGCCTTCAAGAGAATCATGAAATAAGACTGTTGATAAGTGATATTGAGGATAAGGATTTTTATCTCTATAAGAACGATAAAATTAAACTACTGCCAAAGAATTTTCCCCTGGATCTCATAGGGATTCTGGTGTTTCTGTCACTGTGTTGACTCTTGGCATAGGTCTCAAATTTCATCTGGAGGCAACTAAAGAAGCCAATGAAGTTTTATCATTCTCTTTCACTATCTGTCTTATATTCAGCTTTACCATATCCTTCAATATGCCCTCATGGAATGTACATTAGTTTCACCAGTTAGTGGTGTGGCAATGATGTTTTCTACATAACTCTTCATTTAGAGAAGACCTGATACTAAATGTCAGGAAATAAGTGCAAGAGGCTGATTACTCCTCTACTCCTTGGAATTAGTCCTTTGTGCCCATGATAAACCCTTAAGTGTTAAATAATTTAGTCACAACCACAGAGCCAGTAAATAACAAAGCCAGGAGGTGAACCTAGGTACTCTGACTCCAGATCAAAGAGCCATTCTACTAGACTATACTTACAACTGGCTATTTTCTAGGAGAATGTGGAGGATAGAGAGCCCCAACCTGGGAAAGGGGTTCAAATTGGGACTGATCAGCTGAAGTAAGGGACAACATAAGGATTGAGCCAGAGGCTAGGTTATGTCAACAGGCAATAACAGGGCAATGAGTTCAAGTCTAGTAGCTGATATATTGCACTGGTTGAAGACATTAGGACAACGATTTGACAGTAAGAGCCAGTGTCAGAGTGCATGTATCAGAATCATTTCAAAAAGCTGGTAGACATTGGTCAAGATATTGGGGCCTCTGGACCTCATATAGCAGGAATTTAAAGGATCTTTGTCTAGACTTAACGGGGACAAGTAACAAAAGTCAATCTTTGTTGAAAGAACTCATCTCCCTTTCCTTTCTCCACCAAAATAAATGCTGTGTAAGAAATGGGAAACCAGGAAGTAGGGATCTTAAGACAAACCACTAAACAGAAGTAGATTTTTGATTTTTGTAAGATTTGGTAATCATCCAATTTCATTCTGAATGATTCACAAATTCACACTGATAACTAGGTCCTAATTAGTGCAAATAATGAAAACTGTGAAGTTGTCCCATGATTCAGATTTGCACTATTTACAGTTATAATTACATGTAAATTATAGGATTTGATTCCAGCCATTATTTCAAGTGGAAATAATGCAATTAAAATTTTAAAATATGTTTTATCTGTTTATGTGTATAAATATAAGCAAATATTATTTTATATAAGTAAATTACAATTTGCTTATATAAGCAAATAAACAGAAAATAAGAAAAATGTATTTCTGATTCAAGTTTATTACATAGTAATAAAGTAGTTATAGAAAGCAAAATTTTTAAAAAATAAAAAACACTGAATATCATACCTAAAATAAGCCTACAGCCACAGTATAATGAAAATATCATTATTATTTAAAATATTTTAGCAAAACAAACTGAAATGTTTTATCTTTAAATCCTCATACATATACTGGTAGGTGCAGAAAGTTTATCTAAACCTTGCTGCATTTGCATGCTTATTTTCTCACACAGTGAGCCAAGTGTAGTTGGAAGACTTGGGACATTAACTAAAATTAATAATGCTCTAAACAGGATTTTTTTGCCCTTGTAATATTTTTCAACAGGTAGGCTAAAATAACTTAAAAACCATTCTTTGTAAACAGCTTTATTTAAAGGGTAAAATAGAAAATGAAAGAATCCACCCATCACCTCCTGAAAGAGATCCCAATATGAAAACTTCCAGGAATATTATAGCCAAATTCTAGAGCTCTCATGTCAAAGAGAAAATATTGCAAACAGCCAGAAAGAAAGAATTCAAATATTGTGGAGCCATGGTTAGGATTTAAGTTAGGAAATAAGATTTAGCAGCTTCCACAGAAAAGGAATAGAGGATTTGGAATATGATATTTGGGAGGGCAAAGGAGCTAGGGTTACTACCAAGAATAACTTAGTCAGCAAGTCATAACTCAGGGCAAAAAATGGATATTTAAAGAAATAGAAAGTTTTCACGTATTCCTCATATAAAAATGAGAGGCAAATGGAAAATTTGACTTTCAAATACAAGACTCAAGAAAGTATAAAAAGTAAACACAAAATAATAATCATAAGGGACTCAATAAAGTTAAATGTTTTACTCCTACATGGGAAGATGATACAGGTAACTCCTAAGAACTTTATCGTTATTGGGTCAGTTAGAAGGAGTCTACACAGACAAAAGGCATGGTGTGAGTTGATTGTGTTGGGATGGTCTCCAAAACTGAAAAAAAATTGAAGGGATGATAAAGATGGATGCACTGGGGGAGGGGGGAAGGGAGAGACAGAATGGGGGAAGTTTTCTCATATAAAGAGCTGCCCAAAGAAGAGCTTTTACAGTGGAGGGGAAATGAGCAGGGTGGGCGATGCTTGAACCTCACTGTCATTGGAATTGATTCAGATGGAAGAATATATACAAACTCAGGTGATTGTAGAAATCTATTTTACCCAATAGGAAAACAGGAGGAGAAGGGGATAAGAGAAAGGGGAGATAATAAAAGGGAGAGCATATAATGGTGGTAGTGGTCAGAAGCAAAACAATTTTGATGAGGTGTAGGACAAAAAGAGAGAAGAAACAGAAGAAAATGGGATGGAGGGAAATACACAGTAATTATAACTGTGAATGTGAATGAGATGAGCTCATCCATAACATGGACATGGATAGTAGAATGGATTAGAAACCAGACTCTAACAATGTGTTGTTTACTCAAGATACACTTGAAACAGAAAGACACACACGGAGTTAAAATAAAGGGCTGGAGCAGAATCCAATATTCTTTGGCAGGAGTAAAAAAGTCAGAGATAGCAATCATGATCTCAAACAAAGCAAAAACAAAAATAGACCTATTTAAAAGAAATAACCAGGGAAATTACATTTTGCTAATAGGTACAATGTAATATAAAAATATTTTATAGCAAGTTTCTCTAATAAAGGCCTCATTTCTCAAATATATACTGAGTATGGAACTGAGTCAAATTTATAAAAATAGGAGTCATTTGCTAATTGATAAAGAGTCAAAGGATATAAACAGGCAGTTTTCAGAAGAATAATTAAAAGCTATTTATATGAAAAATGCTCTAAATAAGTACTGATTGAAGAAATGCAAATTTTTTAAATTTATTTATTTAACATATTTAGTTTTCAGCATTGATTTTCACAAGAGTTTGAATTACAAATTTTCTCCCCATTTCTACCCTCCCCCCCACTCCAAGATGACGTATATTCTGGTTGCCCTGTTCCCCAGTCAGCCCTCCCTTCTGTCACCCCACTCCCCTCCCATCCCCTTTTCTCTTCCTTTCTTGTAGGGGAAGATAAATTTCTGCACCCCATTGCCTGTGTATCTTATTTTCTAGTTGCATGCAAAAACTTTTTTTTGTTTTTGAACATCTGTTTTTAAAACTTTGAGTTCCAAATTCTCTCCCCACTTCCCTTCCCACCCATCCTCCCTAAGAAGTCAAGCAATTCAACATAGGCCACATGTGTATCATTATGTATAACCCTTCCACAATACTCATTAACTATGTTTTGCTCCTTCCCAACCAATCCCCCTTTATTGAATTTTCTCCCTTGACCCTGTCCCCTTTCCAAAGTGTTTGTTTTTGATTACCTCCACCCCCATCTGCCCTCCCCTCCATCATCCCCCCCTTTTTTATCTTCTTCCCTCTTCTTTCCTGTGGGGTAAGATACCCAATTGAGTATGTATGGTATTCCCTCCTCAGGCCAAATTTCATGAGAGCTAGATTCACTCATTCCCCCCTCACCTGCCCTCTCCCCTCCTCCCACAGAACTGCTTCCTCTTGCCACCTCTATGAGAGATAATCCACCCCATTCTATCTCTCCCTATCTCCCTCTCTCAATATATTCCTCTCTCATCCCTTAATTTGATTTTATTTCTTTTAGATATCTTCCCTTCATCTTCAACTCACCCTGTGTCTGCTCTCTCTCTCTCTCTCTCTCTGTATATATATGTATATATATATATATATACACATACATATATACATACATGCACATTCACTTATATATATATATATATATATATATATATATATATATATATATATATATACATAAACATATATATGCATATTCCTTTCAGCTACTATGATATTGAGGTCTCATGAATCATACACATCATTTTTCCATGTAGGAATGTAAATAAAACAGTTCAAATTTAGTAAGTCCCTTATGATTTCTCTTTCTTGTTTACCTTTTCATGCTTCTCTTGATTCTTGTATTTGAAAGTCAAATTTTCTATTCAGCTCTGGTCTTTTCACTGAGAAAGCTTGAAAGTCCTCTATTTTATTGAAAATCCATATTTTGCCTTGGAGCATGATACTCAGTTTTGCTGGGTAGGTGATTCTTGGTTTTAATCCTAGCTCCATTGACCTCCAGAATATCGTATTCCAAGCCCTTTGATCTCTTAATGTAGAAGCTGCCAGATCTTGGATTATTCTGATCGTGTTTCCACAGTACTCAAATTGTTTCTTTCTGGCTGCTTGCAGTATTTTCTCCTTGATCTGGGAGCTCTGGAATTTGGCGACAATATTCCTAGGAGATTTCTTTTTGGGATCTATTTGAGGAGGCGATCGATGGATTCTTTCAATTTCTATTTTGCCCTGTGGCTCTAGAATATTAGGGCAGTTCTCCTTGATAATTTCTTGAAAGATGATATCTAGGCTCTTGTTTTGATCATGGCTTTCAGGTAGTCCAATCATTTTTAAATTCTCTCTCCTGGATCTATTTTCCAGGTCAGTGGTTTTTCCAATGAGATATTTCACATTGTCTTCCATTTTTTCATTCCTTTGGTTCTGTTTTATAATATCTTGATTTCTCATAAAGTCACTAGCTTCCACTTGCTCCAATCTAATTTTAAAGGTAGTATTTTCTTCAGTGGTCCGTTGGACCTTCTTTTCTATTTGGCTAATTCTGCCTTTCAAGGCATTCTTCTCCTCATTGGCTTTTTGGAGCTCTTTTGCCATTTGAGTTAGTCTATTTTTTAAGGTGTTGCTTTCTTCAGTGTATTTTTCAGTATTTTTTTGGGTCTCCTTTAGCAAGTCATTGACTTGTTTTTCATGGTTTTCTCTCATCCTTCTCATTTCTCTTCCCAATTTTTTACTCTACTTCTCTAACTTGCTTTTCCAAATCCTTTTTGAACTCTTCCATGGCCTGGGACCAGTTCATGCTTTTCTTGGAGGCTTTTGGTGTAGGCTCTTGAACTTTGTTGACTTCTTTAGGCTGTATGTTTTGGTCTTCTTTGTCACCAAAGAAAGAATCCAAAGTCTGAGACTGAATCTGGGTGTGTTTTCGCTGCCTGGCCATATTCCCAGCCAACTAACTTGACCCTTGAGTTTTTCAGCGGTGTATGGCTGCTTGTAGACTAAAGAGTTCTATGTTCCACGTTTTGGGGGGATGTGCCAGCTCTGCCACACCAACACTCCTCCTTCCCCAAGAACCCCCAACCTGGACTGGGCTTAGATCTTCAGCAGGTTGTGCACTCCTGCTCTGATCGGTCACTTAATTCCTCCCACCAGGTGGGCCTGGGGCCAGAAGCAACAGCAGCTGTAGCTGCCCCCACCTCTGCTGCCCCAGGGGCGGTGGCCGAACTGTGAACTCTTTCCGCTCCCACAGCTTTTCCCACTAACCTTCTCTGTTGTCTTTGGTGTTTGTGGATTGAGAAGTCTGGTAACTGCCACAGCTCACTGATTCAGGGTGCTAGGGCCCGCTCTGCCTGGCTCCTGGTCTGGTTGGTCCGAGCCGCTCACACTGGGCTCTGCTCTGCTCCGCTCCCAGCTCCCAGCTCCCAGCTCCCAGCTCTGTGTGGGATAGACCTCACCCAGAGACCATCCAGGCTGTCCTGGGCTGGAGTCCTGCTTCCCTCTGTTGTTTTGTGGGTTCTGCAGTTCTAGAATTGGTTCAGAGCCATTTTTATAGGTTTTTGGAGGGACTTGGTGGGGAGCTCATGCTAGTCCCTGCTTTCCAGTCGCCATCTTGGCCAGAAATGCAAATTTTTAAAAACTGAGGCATCAGAAATGTCAAATGTTGAAGGATATGGGGGAGGGGAATAGGTATACTAATGAACTATTGGTAGAAGAGTGAACTGGTCCACCATTCGAGAGGACAATTTGAAACTATACTCAAAAGGCTATAAAACTACCTTTGACTGAGGAATGCCACTATACCCCAAAGAGATAAAAGAAAAAGGACATATATGTACAAAAATATTTATAGCAGCTCTTTTTGAGGTGGCAAAGATTTAAGGTGGCTTATCAATTGGGGAATAGCTGAAGAAGTTGTGGTATATAATTGTAATGAAACGTAATTTTGCTATAAAAAGTGACCAGGGCGGGTGGTTTCAGAAGAACATGGCAAGACCCATGTGAACTGAGGCAAAGTTAAGTGAGAAAAGCTGGGAAATTATTATGCACAGTAACAGCAATGTTGTAATGATGATCAACTGTGAATGATTTCATTATTCTCAACAATACCATCATCTGAGACAGTTCCAAAGGACTCATGGTGAAAAAATGTTACCTACGTCCAAAGAGAGAAATGAGCAACTGAGTACAGAATGAAGCATAATTTTCCTTATTTTTCTTATGGTTTTTTTTGCAATATGGATAATATGGAGATATATTTTGCATGATTTCATATGTATAATTGACATCATATTGTTTGCCTTCTTGGTAGGTGGTGGAGAGAGAGAATTTGGAACCCAGAGTTGAAAGAGAGAAGAATGCTTAAAATAATTAAATAATAAATTTCAAAGAGAAAAGAGAACAGCTTCAGTTGCCAGTTCTTTTCTGTTTGACTGCCAAAGAACTGGAAGCTGTAGATGTGAAGCTTTTGAGAACAATAACCAAGGACTTGCTTTAACTTAAAATCCTCTTCTGCATTACATCCCAATAAAAATTTTATTGATCATTAGATAATTTAAATCCAGATTGAGTTTTTCCTTTCTTAGAAATACAAATTATGGAAGGCATCCTTTTCCAGAATAAGCCTGTTTCATTCACATTAAAATTTTGTTGATCAGTATATCTACTTTTTATTATTTTCTCCAAAACATGAGAATATATAGCTCCTATGTCCTCATATGTACTCGCAGCTTCTCTGGTATTTTTAATATTAAACAGTTGGATTCAATTTTTAAAGTGATTGAACCAACAACACTTGCAGTAAAAGTTTCTTCACTATCCACTTTATTTCTGATTTTCCTGTCATTGCCTTAAACTTTAAGTTTTTATCTAAATGGATGCTTTGCTAAGAGGAAAGTGTTTTTGATGGCAAGCTTCAATCCTTATGGCTAAAAGATGGTCCATTTCCATCATTGTTAGACTTCTATTCCTTGTAATTGTTTCGCAACCTTGCTGTTTTTTCTTTTGCCTGTGTGTCTTATAATGCTATAGATTCAGGCATTCTGACATCTTGTCTGAATTTAGAGTTATTATAACCACATTGATATCATTCAGTTACTATAAATTTTTGTTCTAATGTCATTTTTTTAGCGCTGGCAGTGTTTACATCTGAAAGTCTTTTTCTGATCCATTTTGTTACAATAACTTAAAACAATTAACACAACTGGTAGCAATATGGCACAAAACTGCATATCACATCTACACATGTTAAAACCCTCAAATAGCTGTCAATGTCATATTAATTGAATTTGACTTTTATAATTCACAATAAATAGAATTTTGCATTATTCAAACTAGCATCAATTGCGACCTAGCTATATTCTTATGTAATCACCATATGTTAGTTAAGTACACCCACGGTGGTCAGTCTTTTCAGAAGGCATGAATCTTAAATTGTTATTGTGGTAGAATGCGAAAACATTCTATTTCTTTTTATATTAAAAAAGAGTCCTTTATTAGGCTATTGTATGCAAAAGTTGGGGCAGCTAGGTAATACAGTGTATCCAAACTATAGAGTGCCATCCTGAGTTAAGAAAATATCTGCATTCAACAAGAGTTTGAATCTGGCCTCAGACACCAGCTATGTGACCCTGGGCAACTAACTTATCCTGTTTGCCTCAGTTTCTTCATCTGAAAAATGAGCTGGAGAACAAAACAGCACACCACAGAGGAGGTTCACCGAGAGTCGGACATGACTGTAATGACTGAACGACATGCAAAAGTTACATTGCACTTGACTTTCCTAGAACATCTTTCAGAATCTTCCTAAGACAATTCAAATGGAAGCGATTCAGTTTCCTGGCGTGGTGCTAGTAGACTGTCCAGGTTTCATAAGCATACAACAATGAGGTCAGCACCACAGCTGTGTAGGCCTTCAGTTTGGTAATCAGCCTAATACCTCCTCTCTCCCATACTTTCCTTCGGAACCTCCCAAACACTGAGCTAGCTCTGGCAATGTGTGCGTCAACCTCCTTATTAACATGTACAGACCTGGAAAGTACACTACCAAGGTAAGAGAACTTATCCACAGCATTTAAAACTTCTCCATTTGCTGTAACTTTTGGTTCCACATATGGATGGTGTTGCGGTGGCTGATGGAGCACCTGTGTTTTCTTGGTGTTAATTGTTGGGCCAAAATTAGCACAAGCAGCAGAGAGTTGATCCATACTTCATTGCATCTCAGCTTCAGAGGCTGCATTGACTGTGATGACTCTGGAGCAGAGAGTAAGATTTGTCTTAGGAAGATTCTGAGGATCACCTGGCAGGATAAGGTACCAGACACTGAGGCCCTTACTTGAACTAAACTGCCAAGCATTCAAACTCTGCTTTAGAGAGCACACCTCCGATGGGCTGGCCACATTGTTTGAATACAAAATGTACACTTGCCAAAAAGACTATTTTATGGAGAACTTACACAGGGCAAGCATTCACATGGTGGTCAGAAGAAGAGACTCAAGGACACTCTCAAGGTCTCTCTCAAGAACTTTGGAATTGATTGTGTGACATGGGAGACATTGGTGTTCCCACATCGAAGAAGGTGCTGTGCTCTATGAGCAAAGGAGAATTGAAACAGCTCAGAGGAAATACAGGATGCATAAGTTTGGAATACCCACCCTAAATGTTCACACAGACTACTTGTGCCTGACCTGTGGTAGAGCATTCTGAGCTTGTATTTTCCTGATTAGCCACAGTCAGGCACATTGAATCTTGACTCAAGCATAGTGATGTCATTTTGGTCCTCTTCAAGAAGAAAGGATGACAGACAACCTAGAATATCTTTAATTGTAGTCCCAGTAATTCTTTTTCTATGGCCAATTTATCTTTTGAAATGTATACTTCCAAACTCTCATGCCCTCATCACCAATTCTACATTCTAGTTTCATTCTTGACTTAGTATTTTTGAAATTTCTATTGAAATTACTAGTATCCATCCAACTAAAATTACTGATGGGTCAGCAGCAGCTGTATGGAGTCATTCAAGAACCCATTCAGCAATCATCATTCTATGAGGAACTCTATATCTTGAGTTCATGCTATAGGGATGATCTCTGCCACACCCAGTCCCTTTCTGAAACCAGAAATGTTGCTACAGATTTTGATGTTGGGTTAAGAACTTCTATTTAAAGCTGCCTTCTTATGGTCCTGGGACCTAAGAGAGTTTTCAACTGTCTTGCTAAATTCTAAAAATGGTTCTCTATGAATTACTGCTATTTATATTCTATTCTTTCCCCTCCTTTTCTTCCTTCTTTTTGGAGTTGTGGCACTAAGAAGAAGCTGAGTACTGGTATTGCCCTACTTGGAAATCCATCAGTCATCTTCCTGGATGAACCATCCAGTGGCATGGATCCTGTGGCCAGACGTCTATTTTGGAACATGATAATACAGACCCGTCAATCTGGGAAGGCCATTGTCATAACTTCCCATAGGTATGGATCTAATTCATGGTCAGAGGTTGAAGGGAAATATAGTGGGATCAATAAGTATTGAGTTGGTGCCAGAAGCATTGCTTGATTATCTTTCTGGAATCTGTAATTTAAGAGGGAGAAATGTCTAATTTTGCCAAAGGGGATACCCCACATTACTCAGATGTTGGTCACTGGGCTATGATCTATATTGCTTTTAATGCTTCAGAACACAGGGAAATTGGGGAGAAGTTCCCACTGAAGATTAGGAATTGGCCCCTTCCTTTCAGTGCTAAGCACACTGATCTTGACAGCACCTTTATACTCTATCTAAGCTTTGGGCATTGGGAGCCTGTAGTGCTCAGACTGGCCTCTACAGAAAAACAATATAAACTTCTGCCTCCATCTAGTCCTTAGTCCTCACTGAGAGGGAAGGTGATAAATCTGCAGTCTTGATTCTTTGTTTCCCCAGCATGGAGGAGTGCAAGGCATTATGCACTAGAATGGCCATCATGGTGAAGGGGAGATTTCAGTGTCTAGGAAGTCTACAGCATCTCAAGAACAAGTTTAGCAAGGGATACACCTTATTAGCCAAGATTAAGAGTGATCATCAGGCGTCTGTGCTGGAATATTTTAAGAAATTCATCAAGGAGACCTTCCCAGGTAGTACAACTTAAGCACAAACTTTCCCTATGGGATCCCTTGAGGTGCATGTTACTCCCTGAAATAATCCCTAATCATGCTGGGAAGCATTTGGTTTGCATCTCTTGCTTCTTAACCATCTACAGCTAATTTTAGTGTAGTGTTTCTTGTCTTTGTTAATTTAACAATATTTAGAGTTAAAGTCTTAAGGATTATTTTGTTAATTATGAACATCATCTGTGGCCTAATTTTAAGATTTCTTGTAACTACCTTCCGTACAACTGCTAACTCCTGCTGCATCAACAATGTATCCAGAAAAGGTAAATTAATGCTAAGGAACCTTCATTAATCAGAGAGCCTACAGTTATGAAGCACAAAAAATAAGTATATGATGGGGTCATATTATTATTACTATAGTTACATTATTATTTTAGTTATTGATATTAACTAGTTGTTATATATCACATATATAATATGATGTATTATATACATAATACATATATATTATATACATAATATATGATTATATATTATATATATAATATGTAACTATAACATTAGCTATTAATATCATACTTCTTTTTTTTTTTAGTTTTTAAATGCAATTTATTTATTTAACATATTTGGTTTTCAGCATTGATTTTCACAACATTTTGAATTACAAATTTTCTCCCCATTTCTACCCTCCCCCCCACTCCAAGATGGCTTATATTCTGGTTGCCCTGTTCCCCAGTCAGCCCTCCCCTCTATCACCCCCCTCCCCTCTCATCCCCTTCTCCCTTCCTTTCTTGTAGGGCAAGATAAATTTCTACGCCCCATTGCCTGTGTATCTTATTTTTTAGTTGCATACAAAAACTTTTTTTGTTTTTGAACATCTGATTTTCAAACTTTGAGTTCCAAATTCTCTTCCCTCTTCCCTTCCCACCCACCCTCCCTAAGAAGTTGAGCAATTCAACCTAGGCCACACATGTATTATTATGCATAACCCTTCCACAATACTCATGTTGTGAAAGGCTAACTACATTTTGCTCCTTCCCAATCCATCCCGCTTTATTGAATTTTCCTCCTTGACCCTGTCTCCTTTCCAAAGTGTTTATTTTGATTACCTCCACCCCCATCTGCCCTCCCCTCCCTCATCCCCCTGCCTTTTATTTTTTTTTTATCTTCCTCCCTCTTCTTTCCTGTGGGGTAAGATACCCAACTGAGTATATATGGTATTCCCCCTCAGGCCAAATCTGATGAGAGCAAGGTTAACTCATTCCCCCCTCACCTGCCCTCTCCCCTCCTCCCATAGAACTGCTTCCTCTTGCCACCTTTATGCGAGATAATCCACCCCATTCTATCTCTCCCTGTCTCCCTCTCTCAGTATGTTACTCTCTCATCCCTTAATTTCATTTTATTTCTTTTAGATATCTTCCCTTCATCTTCAACTCACCCTGTGTCTGCTCTTTCTCTTTTATATATATATATATATATACATATATATATATATATATATACACATATAAACACATATATATACACATACATACACATACACATAGATATATACATACATACACATTCACTTATATATACACATAAACATATATACATATACATACATACATATACATACATACATATATACATATACATATACATATATGTGTATATATATATATATATATATATATATGTGTGTGTGTGTGTGTGTGTATATTCCCTTCAACTACCCTAATACTGAGATCTCATGAATCATACTCATCATCTTTCCATGTAGGAATGTAAACAAAACAGTTCAACTTTAGTAAGTCCCTTGCAATTTCCGTTTCTTGATTACCTTTTCATGCTTCTCTTGATTCTTGTGTTTGAAAGTCAAATTTTCTATTCAGTTCTGGTCTTTTCACTGAGAAAGCTTGAAAGTCCTCTATTTTATTGAAAGTCCATATTTTGCCTTGGAGCATGATACTCAGTTTTGCTGGGTAGGTGATTCTAGGTTTTAATCCTAGCTCCATTGACCTCCGGAATATTGCATTCCAAGCCCTTCGATCTCTTAATGTAGAAGCTGCCAGATCTTGGATTATTCTGATTGGGTTTCCACAATACTCAAATTGTTTCTTTCTGGCTGGTTGCAGTATTTTCTCCTTGATCTGGGAGCTCTGGAATTTGGCAACAATATTCCTAGGAGATTTCTTTTTGGGATCTATTTGAGGAGGCGATCGATGGATTCTTTCAATTTCTATTTTGTCCTGTGGCTCTAGAATATCAGGGCAGTTCTCCTTGATAATTTCCTGAAAGATGGTATCAAGGCTCTTTTTTTGATCATGGCTTTCAGGTAGTCCAATAATTTTTAAATTATCTCTCCTGGAGCTATTTTCCAGGTCAGTGGTTTTTCCCATGAGATATTTCACATTGTCTTCCATTTTTTCATTCCTCTGGTTCTGTTTTATAATATCCTGATTTCTCATAAAGTCACTAGCTTCCACTTGCTCCAATCTAATTTTTAAAGTAGTATTTTCTTCAGTGGTCTTTTGGACCTCCTTTTCCATTTGGCTAATTCTGCCTTTCAAGGCATTCTTCTCCTCATTGGCTTTTTGGAGCTCTTTTGCCATTTGAGTTAGTCTATTTTTTAAGGTGTTGTTTTCTTCAGTGTATTTTTCAGTATTTTTTTGGGTCTCCTTTAGCAAGTCATTGACTTGTTTTTCATGGTTTTCTCGCATCCTTCTCATTTCCCTTCCCAATTTTTCCTCTACTTCTCTAACTTGCTTTTCCAAATCCTTTTTGAGGTCTTCTATGGCCTGGGGCCAGTTCATGTTTTTCTTGGAGGCTTTGGTTGTAGGCTCTATGACTTTGTTGTCTTCTTTAGGCTGTATGTTTTGGTCTTCTTTGTCACCAAAAAAAGAATCCAAAGTCTGAGACTGAATCTGGGCGCGTTTTCGCTGCCTGGCCATATTCCCAGCCAACTAACTTGACCCTTGAGTTTTTCAGTGGGGTATGACTGCTTGTAGACTAAAGAGTTCTATGTTCCACGTTTGGGAGGGAGGTGCCAGCTCTGTCAGACCCGCACTACTCCTTCCCCAAGACCCCCCAGTCCAGGCTGGGCTTAGATCTTCAGCAGGCTGTTGCACTCCTGCTCTGATCCGCCACTTAATTCCTCCCACCAGGTGGGCCTGGAGCCAGAAGTAACAACAGCTGTAGCTGCCCCACCTCCGCTGCCCCCGGGGCTGGAAGCCGAACCGCGAACTCCTTCCACTCCCGCAGCTTTTCCCACTAACCTTCTCCGCAGTCTTTGGTGTTTGTGGGTCGAGGGGTCTGGTAACTGCCGCAGCTCACATATTCAGGGCGCTAGGGCCCCCTCCGCCTGGCTTCTGGTCTGGATCGTCCACGCCGCTCAGGCTGGGCTCTGCTCCACTCCGTTCCCAGCTCCCAGCTCCGTGTGGGATAGACCTCACCCAGAGACCATCCAGGCTGTCCTGGGCTGGAGCCCTGCTTCCCTCTGCTGTTCTGTGGGTTCTGCCGTTCTAGAATTGGTTCAGAGCCATTTTTATAGGTTTTTGGAGGGACTCAGTACGGAGCTCACTCTAGTCCGTGCTTACCAGCCGCCATCTTGGCTCCGCCCCCAATATCATACTTCTAATTAACCTCATCTCATTATTCTTTCCTACCCCATTCTCCATTGCCCTGTTTGCACTAAATTCTTCCCTTTTCCCTTAGGGGGAAAGCTCCACTCCACTCCAATTCCTGGACCCACTATCCTTGGTTCCACTAACCTTCCACTAGGCCTTACCACATGCCTTGCTATTTTGCCCTTTAGGATCCTAGGCCTTTCCATCTCCCCGGAAGCTGAACCCTCCTAAATATGTTCATTCTCCTAGTTAGAATGAGAGGTGTTTGAGAGTGGGGATTGTCTTCCTTTTCCATTCTATTCCTAGTATTGTATTAGCACAGTGATTGGCACATAGTTAAGTACTTAATAAATGCTTTTCCATTCTGTTTCATTCCCTGACAAAGTATGTTTCTCCATGCAAATGGCAAAATACCTTAGTTGTTCAAAACTAACATATGTGTGCCCATTCTTGAGGCACATAGCAGATCTGTTGACAGCTGTGGCTTTCCATGTTCCTCTAGGAGGCTGCTGTGGTCTTCATCTTGCCACACCCTGAAAAATCAATCAGAAGCCCAAACTCTCTCCAGGGAAGTAAAACTGGTGGTGATATTACAAATTCCTCCAGGTCTCACTGGTTTTGCTAAAATAAATGTTTTTCCTTTAAGCTGTACCTGTCTGTAAGTTGGGGAGACAATTCCTCTGTTCCTTGCTTACCAGCTACTTTAAAATTCCAAATGTTCGTAAGATTATAAATTTAAAGTTAAAGGAGCCATAGAGATCATCTGTTCCAACCCCGTAATTTTACGTGAAAGGCGAAGAGAGGTTAAGTGACCTGTCTAGGTCCACAGAAATAGTGCAAGATAATTCACAGAACCAGTGTTCTATCTACCATACCATATTGCCTCTTTTTCGAGCTTAGGGATTAATTCTTCATTATTTCAGGTAAGATAAATTCAGACTGATAACCTTTTTAACTTTAAAAATCATATCAACGTGGGATTGGCTGGCACATTTTTTATCAGAGATAGCGATGACGAGCAATTATTTTTGCAGACAAAAACCAAAGGATAGGGATGAACAGACATGTTGAACCAGAATATGGTAAATACTGGTAGTTCCTAGGGGACTGGATCTGGGGATGATCCTAATTCAATCTTTCAATGCTTCATGATTTCATTAGTATAGTTGCTTATTGCACTGTCACAGTTTGTAGCCCTCCACCACTCTCCCCCACCACCCACATACATCATGCCTTATTAGATCATTTTGTGGGTGTAAAAAGTCATCATCTTGTGGTTCATGAAGAAGCTTTCCAGATAATAATAACAATAACCACAATGATAATACATAGCTATAGAAAGGTTCTCATAAGTAACCTTTCCATGCAATAATAATAATAAAGCCATAGAAATGTCAATCATGGCATTTTATAAGAGCCTTTATGTCTATGTATCCATCTCTCTATGCATCTCTTTTGTTTGCATACTTAGCTAAGTTGTCTCTTACCTAGTACAGAGACAGTACACAACACTTTACAGGTTGATCACTATTGCAAGAGTTTAAGCTCCACTAGTATAACACCTGTCATTTTCATGCCATGAATGAGTAAGTACTTGAATACTGATATTGTGTAGTATTTGTATAAATAATCAGGTAAAGAATACTGTGAAATTTCCAAGTAATAAGCTCTTTCAGATAATGAAATGCCTAGTGCAATGAGATAGCATGGTATACTAGTAAGAATACAGACTTGGAGTCAGAGGATGTGGGTTCAAATCCTCATTCCACTACTTATAACTTAAGTGAAATTATGCAAGTATCTCCTTTCTCTAGGCCTCAGTTTCCTCATCTACAAAATGAAGAGGTTGGACTAGATGACTATTCAGCTTCAAACATGTGTTCCCATATCTCTCATGTCTTTTATGGCAAAACTCTTTGAGGCCATCTATACTAGTTCCTTCTGTTTTCTCTATTCTCACTCCTTAATTCCTTACAATCCATCTTCTGATTTCATCATTCCACTGAAACTTCTCTCTCTCTCTCTCTAAATTACCAGTATTCTCTTAATTGTCAAATCCACTGGCCTTTTCTCAAGCCTAATCCTTTTTGAGGGAGGCAGAGCCAAGATGGCTGAGTAAAGGCAGGGATTCACCTGAGCTCTCCCCCAAGCCCATCCAAAAACCTTTGAAAAATGACTCTAAACAAATTCTGGAGAAGCAGAAAACACAAAAAGAGTGAAACCAATTTCCAGCCCAAAACAACTTGGAAGCTCAGCAGGAAAGGTCTGTTGCACCAGGGTGAGAGAGGAGCACAGTCCAGCATGGGTCATGCCAACTGAGATCAGACGCCAGCAAAGCTGGAGTAGGACTTGAGGCAACTGAATAAATGGCAGCAGTGGCAGTTTCCAGGCCTCTCATCGCACAGATGCCAAAAAAACTTATAAGGTCAGCAAGAAAGGTCTGTCAAACCTGGGTGAGTGTAGACCAGCACAGGCCACGCTAGCACAGCCCCCACCACAGCAAACCAAGATCAGGCCTTGGGAGTGACTGAATCAGCAGCAACACTGGCTGCTTCCAGAGCTTTCAGCCAAAAGATGGTAAAGGGGTCAAAAAAGTGGTCAGATGGAAACTCATGGGTCTTTTTGCTGGAACTGAGGCAGAACTCCCATACTTGGATCCAGGTTCCAGTCCTGGGTGGTAGTCCCAGGGTGAGGAGGAGCACTAATACAACAGAACTTGTGGCCACAGTGAAGGGGAGACCCTCCTCAGAGTTCCAGGGCTGTATGTTGTGCAGGCCTGTTTTATATCCTCTACAATTTTCATGGGCCACCCAAAATCCTTTGGCCAGCCTCAAGTGGGGTAAGAACCGAATGTTGATCAGGTCTGCCTTAGTTCATACCACCTAAGAAGAACTTAAAACTTACAGGTGCCCAGAAGTAATAGCTGCACAAAACCCTTGAAGCTTGGGACAGTACACCTTCCCCCCTGGAAGCAGAGCCCTACTTTATAAAAGAGTTCAAAGTTAAGTAATTGGCTGGTTCCCCCAGCAAACAATGGAAATAAAAACTCTGACTATAAAAAGTTACTATAGTGACAAGATCAAAACACACACTGAGAAGAAGACAAAAAAGTCAAAGCTCCTATATCCAAAGCCTCCTAGAAAAACATGAGTTGGTTTCAGGCCAAGGAAGAACTCAAAAAGATTTTGAAAATCAAGTAAGAGAAGTAGAGGAAAAATTGAGAAGAGAAATGAGAGTGATGCAAGAAAATAATGAAAAGTCAATAGCTTGGTAAAGGAAACATGCACAAAAAATAATGAAGAAAATGATACCTTAAAAAATAGACTAGGCCAAATGGTAAAAGAGGTCTAAGAAGCCAATGAGGAGAAGAATGTCTTAAAAAGTAGAATTGGCTAAATGGAGAAGGATTCCAAAAACTCATCAAAGAAAATAATTTCTTAAGAATTAGAATGGAGCAAATGGAAGCTAATGACTATATAAGAAATCACGAAACAATAAAACAAAATCAAAAGAATGAAAAAAATAGAAGACCATATGAAATATCTCATTGGGAAAACAACTGCCCTGGAAAATAGATCCAGGAGAGAGAATTTTAAAATTATTGACTACCTGAAAGCCATGATTTAAAAAAAAAAGAGACTAGACATGATCTTTCAAGAAATTATCAAGGAGAACTGCCCTGATATCTACAACCAAAGGGGAAAATAGAAATTGAAAGAATCTACCAATCACCTTCTGAAAGAGATCCCAAAAGGAAAACTAGGAATGTTGTAGCCTAATTCCAGAGTTCCCAGGTCAAGGAGAAAATATTGCAAGCAGGCAGACAGAAACAATTCAAATATTGTGGAAATACAATCAGGATAACACAAGATTTATGAGTCTCTACATTTAGCAGCATTCTGCATCAGAGGGCTTGGAATATGATATTCTTGAGGTCAAAGGAGCCAGTATTAAAACTAAGAATCACCTACCCAGAAAAACTGAGTATAAACCTTCAGGGGGAAAAATGGATATTCAATTAAATAGAGGACTTTCAAGCATTCTTGCATGCTGTCTTGAGGTTGGGGAAGGAGAGAGATGAGGAGAAAATTTGGAACTCAAAATCTTGTGGAAGTGATGGTTGAAAACTAAAAATAAACTACTAATTATTTTTTTAAAAAAGAATCCACTGATCACCTCCTGAAAGAGATCCTAAAAGGAAAACTCCCAGGAATATTATAGCCAAATCCTAGAGTTGCCAGATCAAGGAGAAAATATTGCAAACAACCAGAAAGAAACAATTCAAGTATGGTGGATCCACAATCAAGATAACATGAGATTTAGCAGCTTTTATGTTAAAAGGTCAAAGGGCTTGGACTATGATATTCTGAAGGGCAAAGGAGTAGGATTACAACCAAGAATCACCTACCCAGAAAAGCATTCTTAATGAAAAAAAAAATCAGAGCTGAATAGAAAATTTGACTTTCAAATACAAGTCTCCAGAGGGGAAATCATAAGGCACTTAAGGTTAAACTGTTTACATTCCTACATGGGAAGATGATATTTGTACCTCATAAGACCTTTCTAATTATTAGAGTAGTTGAAAGGAGTATATATATATATATATATATATATATGGACAGAGGGCACAGGTGTGAGTTGAATATGAAGGGATGATATCTAAAAAATTAAATTAAGGGGTGAGAGCAGCATGTACTGGGAGAAAGAGAAAGGGAGAGGTAGAATGAGGTTAATTATCTCAACTAGAAGAGGCAAGAAAAAAGCTTTTACAGTGGAGCAGAAGATGGAGGAGATGAGGGGGAGTGAGTGAACCTTACTCTCATCAGAACTGGCTCAAAGAGGGAATAACAAACACACTCAAGTGGGTATAGAAATCTATCTTACCCTGCAGAAAAGTAGGAGAGAAAGGGAATAAGAAAAGGGGGTGGTAGAAGGGAGGGGCGGATTGGAGGAGGGGGTAGTCAGCAGCAAAACACTTTTGAGGAGGGACAGGGTGAAAGGAGAGAGAGAAAAGAATAAATGGGGGGAATAAGATGGAAGGAAATACAGTTAGCAATGGTAACTGTGGAAAAAGTTTTGAGGCAAGTTTCTCTCAAAAATTTTTTTGGCAAGTTTCTTCTGATAGAGGCCTCTTTTCTCAGACATGTGGAGAACTGAGTCAAATTCATAAAAATAAGAGCCATTCCCCAATTGATAAATGATCAAAAGATATGATCAGTTTTAAGATGAAGTAAACAAAGCTATCTATAGCCATATGAAAAAATACTCTCACTCACTACTGATTGGAGAAATGCAAATTAAAACAATTTGGAGGCACTACCTCATACCCATTAGGCTGGCTAATAGGACAGAAAAGGTAAATGACAAATTTTGGGGGTATGTGGGAAAAATGAGACATTAATACACTGTTAGTGGAGTTGTGAACTGATTCAACCATTCTGTAAAGAAATTTGAAACTATGCCCAAAGGGCTATAAAACCATGCATATGCTTTGAGCTAGCAATACCATGACTAGATCTGTATCCCAAAAGAGATAAAAAACCAAAAAGGAAAAGGACCCATATGTACAAAAATATTTATAGCAACTCTTTTCTGGGGGCAAAGAACTAGAAAGTGCAGGGTTACCCATCAATTTGGGACTGGTTGAACAAGTTGTGGTATGTTATCACGATAAAATATTATTGTACTATAAGAAATGATAAGCAGGATGCTCTCAGAAAAACCTGAAAAGACTTACATGAGCTGATGCAAAGTGTAATGTACTGTGTACAAAGTAACAGCAATATTGTAAGATGAACAGCAATGAATGACTTAGCTATTCTCAACAACACAATGATACAAGACAACTCTGAAGGACTTATGATGAAAAATGCTATCCATTCCCAGAGAAAGAACTGATGGTGTCTGAATACAGATTGAAGCATGCTTTTTTTTTACTTTTTAATTTTTCTTGAGTTTTTTTTAATGTTTTCTTTCACAACATGACTATTATGGATATGTTTTGCATGACTACACATGTTTAACCTATATTAAATTGCTGGCCTTCTCCATCAGGGTAGATGTGGAGGGAGGAAGGGAGACAATTTGGAACTCAAATTTTTAAAAATGAATGTTAAAAATTGTTTTTACTTGTGACTGGGGAAAAATAAAATACTATATTAAAAAAATTCTGGATCTCCTTTTCCAGTTGGTTAATTTTCTTTTCATAATCTTATTTTTCTTGGGTTGTTCTTTTTTGTTTTTAATTTTCCCTCCATCTCTCTCATTTGATTTTTAAAGCCTTTTTTAAGTTGTTCTGTGAATTCTTTTTGGTCAGGTGACCATTTGACATTACTCTTTGGAGTAGGAGAGGCTTTTTATTTTGCTTCAGTATCCTCCGCTGAAGATGAGTCCTGGTCTTCTCTATTCCTATATTAACTTTCTATGATTGAGTTCTTTCTCCTTTGATTTCTCATTTAAAAAAAAATTATTGTAATCACCTCTAGTCCAGGAGTATGGGATAGGGTGGAGTGTATGATGCCTCTGGCTTCAGATCCTCCTTCAGTTCTCGCCTCCCATCTGGAACCAAAACCAGGAAGTAAGTGTCCACAGCCAGCAGCATTGCTGCCCCACTGCTTCTGCACTCACAAGGTATGTGCTGGTTCTTTCTTGTCCTGGGCCATGTCTGGGCAGCATAGCTGGTCCTAGCATTTCTTATCACCAGAGGTTCCCTCAATCTTTCCTTTCTTAGATGCTGGACTCCCAACACTGTCCAGGAGGTGAAATATCCTGTGGTGAGGGCCCCTGACTACCTCTTAATGCAATTAGTCCCAGGGCTCAATGCTTGCTATTTCATAGGACATACCCTGGAGGTGTTTACATTTCAAAGGCACTGTGTTGGCAAACAAAATGGGCTCTTAGCACTCAGTTCAACCAAGTGCCCTTGAAGAGTCTGGCCTTTGTTTCCTTGATTAGATTAAGAGTCCTTGGTGACCCCTTTGCCTCAGGGGAGGGCCTAGTTTACACATGAGCTTGAGTGACATGTTTCAGACATCAGAGGCTGTTAGACCACGTGGGTTTAAATCGCCTCTTTGTGACGATTTTAGGTCAGGTGGGTGAGTCACACATTGACCTTGAAAAAGATATAAAACTAGGGGTTGGCTTTCTCTTTTTCGGAGCTCTTACCCACAGTAGTTGTGGCGTGAGTGACTCCAGGCCAGCCCTTGTTATGAGCTCCCGGGCTGAACCTAGATGTTGGTAACTATGAATTGTATTTGGTCTGTCTGTCGATGTTTATAATTTGTTTGTATTTGTTCAGAAGTTCAGGGTGCTGGTTTTTTCCCCTGAACTAAGTGAATGGTATTTTTATGCTAAATTAAAGTAAGCTTGTTAACCCCTTAACGTTGCTTTCCTTAGTAAAACAGATCAAAAGAACCTGGGCTTTTGCAGTGTGCTGGTAGAGTGCTTGTTGTTGGGCTTGTGTTGGTTTTTCACCCCTACAGCAGCTGCTAGCCAGATTGTTGAAACAGGCACCAAATCTCCATCCTTCTCCACTTGTCCCAGAGGGCCCAAGTCTTGTTTATTTTTACCACTCTATATATGCCCTGAGGAGCTGTTTGTGTTTGTAGGGGAAATCTGGAGAGCTTGGAATTTTTCTGACCTACTCTGCCATCTTCCCAGAATCCTTTTCCCTCTTAATTTTTTTAAAGCATCTCATCATAATCAATTCACACCTGTGCCCTCTATGTATACTCTTTTTAACTGCCCTAATAATGATAAAGTCTTTTCCCCTTCTTTGAATAGTATTTTATTTTTCCAATTACACATAAAGACAATTTTCAACATTCATTTTTTATAAGATTTTGAGTTCCACATTTTCTTCTTTCCTCCCTTTCTGCCCTCCTCCCCAAGACAGCAAGCAATCTGATATAGGTTATACATGTGCAATCATATAAAATATTTCCACATTTAGTCCTGTTGTGAAAGAAATGGAAAAAAGGAAGAAAACACACAAAAAACAAAGAAAGTGAAAATAGTATGCTTTGATCTGCATTCAGACGCATCAATTTTTTTCTCTAGATGTGGATAGCATTTTCCATCATAATTCTTTTGGAATTGTCTTGGATCATTGTATTACTGAGAAAAGCTAAGTCATTCACAGTTGATCATCGCACGATGTTGCTGTTACTGTGTCCAGTGTTCTCCTGGTTCTCACTTCACTCAGTATCAGTTCATGGAAGTCTTTCTAGGTTTTTCTGAAATCTGCCTGCTCATCGTTTCTTATAGCACAATAGTATTCCATTACACTTATATGCCACAATGTGTTCAGCTATTCCTCAATTGATGGGCATCCCCTCAATTTCTACTTCTTTGCCACCGAAAAAAGAACTGCTATAAATATTTTTGTATGTAGGTCCTTTTCCTTTTATCATGATCTCTTTGGCATTGCTGGATCAAAGGGTATGCACAGTTTGATTGCTCTTTGGGCATAGTTTCAAATTGTTCTTTAGAGTGGTTGGATCAATTCACAACTCCACCAACAATGCATTAGTGTCCCATTTTACCCACATCTTCTCCAACATTTATCATTTTCTTTCTCTGTCTTATTAGCCAATCTGATAGATGTCAAGTGGTACCTCCGAATGGTGTTAATTTGCATTTCTTTAATTAATAGTGATTTAAAGCATTTTTTCATATGACTATAGATAACTTTGATTTCTTCAAATGATAAAGTCTTATGAGTTACAAATACCATCTTCCCATATAGGATTGTAAACAGTTTAATCTTATTGAGTACAAAAGGTGTTTCTCTTGAGTCTTGTTTTTGAAAATCAAATTTTCTATTCATCTCTGGTCTTTTCATTAGGAATACTAAAAATCTATTTTATTAAATATCCATTTTCCTACCTTATACCTAGTTTTGCTAGGTGAGAAGGAAGAAATGAAAAAAGGGAAAAGAGAAGGAGGGAGGGAAGAATAAATGAATAAATAACTTCCCTTATATAACCAGCTTTCTGGTACCTTTAATTTTATTACCTACTTTGTATTTGGCACTCCCATTTTCTGGGGTGAAGGGACCCAACTGCTCTTTTCAATTTCTTTACCTCCTCTTCTCCTTTGAATGAAGTCAAGAAGAGAAGAATCTATGCCACAGATTCTCCAACTCTGTATTAGTTCCCTCTCCTCACCCCTCCCCCTAAAGTTTCTTTTCAATTAATATACTTCCCTCTCCTTGCTCTTTACCTAGTTTTTTGTCTTAGTCATTTTTCAGTCACCTCTGACTCTTCGTGACCCCATTTGGGATTTTCTTGGCAGATGCTGAAGTGGTTTATCTTTTACTTCTCTAGCTCATTTTCCAGATGAGGAACTGAGGCAAACAGGGTTAAGTAACTTGCCTGGGTCAAACAGCTAGTAAGTATCTGTTGTTGGATTTGAACTCAGGAAGAGGTTTCTTTCTGACTCCAGGCCTGGCACTTTATCCACTACACTGCCTAGCCACCCTAGTTTTCTGTCTTAATCTGCATTAAATTATTTGAAATTATCCATTAATCATTCTTAGACAATAAGCTCCTTTCAGATTTATTAAAAAACATTTTAGGGGACCACAATTTTTTTCTTTGTAAAAATTTTAAAACATTGTTAAGTGGAATGCAACCAGGTTTTAAAACAGGGATAGAGTGTTTTCTCCAGTGTTGCTGGAACACTTTGGTTCTAGTTCCCACTAGACTTTATATATGGAATAATAAATATAAACATGATTTTTCCTATTACTCATATTTTTCTTAAGCAGATGTGAGTGTCCCCTCTCTCCTGTCCAGAAGATACTTCTGAGTCATATACCTTGTTCAGCTGCACAAGAACCTAATCTGCTTTTTAGTGTGTAAAGGCATTTCTTCTGGAGGGGCAGAAAGTGTATAGACACTAGCCAGTAGAAAATAATCCTAACTGCTGCTTTGGAACTTTGTCATGGCATAAATTCCTGTAGTATGCATGGATTTACAAAGGACTAATGTGTTTTTCAAGGTGTTCAGTCATAACGAATTTATTTATACTTCTTTATTAGAGTTGCCTAGCGCCTAAAATTCAGCAGCTAGCCTTTCTGCATGTCATAGAAAACATATCAAGGATAAAATATAACTTGAGAATAAATATTCTGCTTAAAAATTATAAGATTGTGACTAGTATGTATATAAGTTCAATGTGAAGTTATATGTAGAAGATATATCAGATTCCATGCCGTCTTGGGGAGGGAGGGGAGAAGGGGGGGAAGAAAATCTGGAACTCAAAATTATGTAGAACTGAGTGTTGTAAACTAAAAATAAAAAAATATCAAAAAAAAATTATAAGATTGATTCCAAAGGAAAAAGATCATTTAAATTATTTGTACATATATTCTGTCTTTGTTAGTGTGAATAACAATAATAATTACTTTGGGCTTAAAAATTAATCTTCATGGAAATGCCCCAACCCTGACCATCAAAAGAGCCTCTTGCTTTTTCTCAGGCAGCACCCTGTTATTCCGGAATCAAAGAATGGTCCGATTCTGCATTCCCATTGAGAATCTCAGCTGGTCAAAGGTGAGTATGGGGCTAACTGAATGCCACAGAAGAAAGGCTAAGTGGTAAATTCACAATGGGTGAGTAGCATGAGACATTGAGACTCAAGCATTTGAAAATGCAATAAACTCAAGTCTTTCAGGGACACTTTTTCTGTAAAGAATTTGTTTTTCCCTTTGAGCGAAAATCCATTCTATTAGAGTTTTTCTTCTGATATTCTACATTTTTGGGATTTCTTGTTCTTAATTATCTCAGGAAACTCTCTAAGGCTTTTAGTTGTAAAACAGCTGCTATTCCATGTTGGTCATGGAAGTTTCCTTACCAGGAGTTTCTTGTACCAATAAAATCACAGAAATAGGCCAAAAAAGAAAAAAATTCTTTTATTCTGACATGCATTCTTTATAAAGTGAGAGCTCAAATGACTAACTTCTATGCCTCATAACCTGGAGGGATGTATTTTACAAAGAATTTTCTCTCAGTCTCTCTCTCCTTTCCATACCTTCCCTCCCCCTCTTATCTGTTGTTTCATTCCATGGCCATAAATGGTAGGAGAAAAAGTGATACTTTTCCCCACTCTGTCTTTCACTTGCCTATTGCACTTACTTTCATGCCAACGCAACCACATACACATTCCTCCCCGACCCCCACCACAATGCATACTTAAGAGCACATTAGGGAGTCTTTCAGAGTCTTACACTGACTGTTTACTGCCTCAAAGGTATTTGGTATCTTGGAGAATGCCAAAGAAGAATTCGATTTGGAAGACTATTCCATCAGTCAGGCCACACTGGAGCAAGTATTCCTGCATATTGCCAATGCAGAGATGATAGCTAATGAATAAAGAAAAAGTATCCACATATCCACAGCTGCTGCCTATATCTGCTGCAGAGATGGAAAACAATTCTACATTTGTTTCTTGATATACAAATATAATAAAGAGTAATTTTCCTCTTTGAGTGTCTAGAGGTAGTCTAGGTGTATCTAGGAGCTCCTTGCAGATGTGAGAAACGTGGTTTTGGGGATCACTGGACTTCCTAGGCAGGGCCAAAGTCCTGAGGAAGAACCCTGTGATAATCCCTAGGGAAGGCTGTACAGACCACAGGACTCCCAGAGGAAGACCAAGTGGTAGCCATCCCTTAATCTGTGGGGATCACAGGGCCTCCTAGGGGTCAGACCCTAAGGAAGACCCAAGTGATGGCCCCTTAGGATGGCGGTAAGATCACAAGGCTCCCAAGACAGGGCCGGAAGTCCCAAGTGATGTCCTCTTAAGAAGGCCGTGCAGACCGCAGGGTTCCCCAAGGGAATCCAGAGTGGTAGCCCTCTTAACACCGCAGTGGGGATCACAGGACACCCCAAGACAAGATCCAGGAGTAAGCCCGGCGAGCTTCCACTGCCTGTTGCTTCCCTTCACTTGACCCTAGGAAAATCCATGTGATTTGCCCATTCACACCCAAAGAACTCAGGGACCAGAGTGGGCAGAGGAAGGCATTTTATTACGCTCCCCGAGAGAGCGGGTGTAGTGCTCGCGGGAACACTCACCCTGATACAGCTACAGGAGCAGGGGTAACCATTCCCTCCACTCCTGCTAGAGTCATGGTTAGTTTACAATCTTTGTTTTTTTTACATAGTTTTCCTAGGTTATACAGTTTATATAAATAGAATAATAAGGATACAGAAGCAAAAGTGAAGTTAGATTTTCCTTGTCTTAGTTTAGGATTAAACTATATTCTTTTACTTCCCCTACTTTCCCTCTTTAACATATGCAAATGATGCAAATCAGTAGTCCTGGATTCTTGACCAAGACCAGACCCTAGATAAGCTTGAACAGGTTCAAGTGGGTTTGGCCTCTCTAATTCCCCTGACTGCCTTCTCAAAAAGTATGCACATGCATACAAGCCTCTGACCTCTCACCTGACCGACCTTGAGGCCTGGTCTCTGCTAAAGCTGGGGTGGGGGAGGGCAGGGAAGCACACCTTTAGTTTTGTGGAAACAAAACTCCTCCTCCCATTTCTTACACATATGTGGGATAAGCATGAAAAGAAAAATCAGAAATGTTCAAAATCCTTTTCAGTGAAACCAATGCATTTTCCCTCCCAGAACAAGTCCCAGGAGATAAGGAAAGGCAGAATTTAGTAGGGTAAGAAAATTAGCTGATTGTGTAGACTTGGCATAATGAATCGAGAGCTGGTCTCCAAGTTAAAAATAGCCTATGATAAAGCCTCACTTTTGACCCACTGCTTGTGTAAATCTGGGCAAGTTACTTAACCTCTTGGAAGGATTGTAGAGAGGGCTTCCTCAGCAGGAGTTCCATATACCAATGAAATCATGGGGCTGGGTAAAGAAAACCTTTTTTTATTTTTTAAAGATTTTAAGAAAAGATAAGACATTGTTCCTGCCCTTATGGAGCTTACATTCTAGTAGAGTGATATGACATGTAAAAGATACTTCTTGTTATTCAGTCATCCCAGTTGTATCTGACTCTTCATGACCCCATTTGGAATTTTCTTGCCAGAGATACTGAAGTGGTTTGCCATTTCCTTTCCCAACTCATTTTCCAGATGAGGAAATTGAAGCAAAGAGGGTTAACTGACTTGTGCAGGGCTATACAGCTAGTAGGTGACTGCAGCCAGATTTGCACTCAGGAAGATGAGTCTTCCTGACTCCAGGCCTGGCACTTTATCCACTGTGCCACCCACTTGCCCCACAGAGACACTTAAAATAGAAAATAATACAGAGGTGGAGCCAAGATGGTGAAGCACAAGCTAAGAAACAGCCAAATTTTCCCAATATTCTCCTCCGAACAAATTTAAAATAATGCCTCAAATCAAATTTTGGAGTGGCAGAGCCAACAAAAGAGAGGGAGGGAGACATTTTTCTAGCCTTACTTAGGAGGTCTGCAGGAAAGGTCTGTAACACTGGGGTGGGTGCAGGGCGGGAGGGCAGCAGGAGTATTAGTGGTGGGCTTTGGAGGTGGCCACAACAGCAGCAGTAGATTCTGGAGCTCTAAGCCCAGAAATAGTAAGGGGATTGGTCAGCTGGTCAGAAAGAGATTACAGGGGACTCTTTGCTGGCACTGATTGGCAACTATATTGCCCATAAGCAGCTTTGGGTCAAAATCCCAGGGTCAGGAAGAGCACTACAGGGGAATAAGGGACCCTTCCTAGGTAAAGACCAAAGTGTAGACCAGGAGAACAGTGGCCATACCTCTCCCTGCATCACATCCCCTTGGAAGCACCAAAAACTTGCAGACCCCCAGAACTAGCTCTGAAAATAGCAACATGAACAAATCCTGAAGCTTGGCACAGTGCCTTTCCATTCCCAGGGGAGCAGAGACCAACATTAACATAAAGTTCAAAGTGAAGAAATAGGCTGGAAAAATGACAAACAACAACAACAAAACACTTGACTATAAAAAGATGCTACAATGACAGGGAAGATCAAGACACAAACTCAGAAGAAGATAACAACTTGAAAACAACTATAAGCAAAGCCTTAACGAAAAATACTAATTTGACCAAAGGCCAGAAAAATTCCTGGAAGAGTTAACCAAAGAGCAAGTGGAAACATTGGGAAAAGAAATGTGATGCAAGAAAATTATGAAAAGAGAATCACCTGCTTGGTAAAAGAGGCACAAAAAATATTGAAGAAAAAAACTCCTTAAAAAGCAGAATTGGCCTAAAGATAAATGAGGCACAAAAGTTTGCTGAAGAAAATAATTCCTTAAAAATTAGAATCAGACAACTGGAAACTAATGACTCCATGAGACATCAAGAAACAAAGTCAAAAGAATGAAAAAAAAATAAGAAAATGTGAAATATCTCACTGGAAAAACAACTGACCTGGAGAGATAATTTAAGAATTATAGGACTGCCTGAAAGCCACGATAAAAAAGAGCCTAGATATCATATTTCAAGAAATTATCAAGGAAAACTATCCCAATATCTTAATTGCAGATGGTAAAATACAAATAAAAAGAATCTACTGATCACCCACTAAAAGAGATCCTAACATGAAACTTGCCAGGAACATCCTAGTCAAATTTCATAGGTCAAGGAGAAAGCATTGCAAACAGCCAGAAAGAAACAATTCAAATATCATGGAGCCACAGTCAAGATCACACAAGATTTAGCAGCTTTCATGTTAGAGGAGCAGAGGACTTGGAATAGGACATTCTGGAAGGCAAAGGAAATAGAATTTACAAGCAAGAATAATAAACTGTTGTACCAGAAGCGAGTGAGACATGCCACAGAGTATAAGTTTTAAATGGAGAATTTATTAGCAGGCGCCATTGGGGTTGCAACCCAAATCAATGGCACCATGTTGGGGTGATGCTGTGACTTATATAGAACATGTGGGGGTACAGTGGTTAATTATCTCCTGGAACCTACAGGCCAGGTCACAGGGTGGGGGGAACAGGAACAAAGGTCCTGGCTGATCAAAATATTCAGTCAGGTTATCGTTAAGTGGGATAATCTTATTGACATTCCTTGGTGGAGTCACGGAGCCCCAGGGATATCTGCAAGACAGAAAGGGTCTGCCAGGTTATCCTTCAGTGGGATGGTCCTATCTACTGACATTCCTTGGAGGAGTCACAGAGCCCCAGGGATATCTGCTAAATGCTGAAGAGATCTGAGTCCATTCTTTCTGGGGGTGCTTGTCAGTAGCTAGGGGTTTCTCAGGGGTTCCTAATTTTTCCAGTATTACAATCCCCACTTTCTTTCATGGAGGTGTTCAAATCCTTGAAAAAGAACGACCTGATGGGGCATAGAAATAAAATGAGGGGGCCAACCAAAACGCTAAGCAGGGGTGAGCCTGGGGAAGGCATGCATTTTTAGGCTCAGGCAGAGATTCTGGCCCAATGATAAGGCTAGGCCGATGGCCCCAGGGGAAGGCCAGACCCAGCTGGAAGACTCAAGGAAAGCCCAATGAGCCTCCTGGGGACCGCACTCCAGAAATTTAAAAATGGTATGAAACGTTCTAGAAATTTAAAAAATGGTACAAAACGTTCCACATTTCCCCCTTTTGGTCAAAGGCAAACTGAAAGTTTCGCCTAAAGACCAATTAAGGTATGGAAAAAAAAAACTCTATCTTCCGCAGGGGTGAAGTTCTAAAATCCCTATCTAAGTGGAATCAGGTTTTTCCCTTTTCTGTGTTTGGACATCCCCAGGGATGGGCAGAAATTGTAAACTGATTGTAAGCAAGCAGAGGGAACATAATATTAAAATTCGGGTAAACACTCTTGGGAACACAAGGACTGAGAAGGAAAAAAAAAAGCAGGTCTTGCTCAGGTTCTGGTTCTGGATCCTGTGAGAAAGCCATCTGTGTCTGATGCTGTCCCACTCAGGCTCTTTGGAACCGCAGGGCAAGGTCTCCTATAGGCTCAGATGTCCATTCCTCACACGGGGCTCCCAGAACGCGTGTGATTTGATGATTGAGAGAAAAAAAACACAAAATAGGTCCCAGCCACGCAGGGCTCAGTTCAAGCAAATACAATAAGTAGTTCAGTATCCCAGCCACACAGGGCTGAGTCCAAACAATTACAATAAAGTTTTTCCCATAATTCACAAACTGCACAATTACATTGAGTCAGGTACAGACCAAATTACTTACATAATTCATAATAGAGGGGGAGATTAGCATGTCACATGTTTTACATTTACAGATTAGATAACCAAGAAAACTTAAACATGAGCTGGCACCTCCCCCCCAAACGTGGAACATAGAACTCTGTAATCTACAAGCAGTCATACCCCACTGAAAAACTCAAGGGTCAAGTTAGTTGGCTGGGAATATGGCCAGGCAGCGAAAACGCACCGAGATTCACTCTCAGACTTTGTATTCATTCTTTGCTGACAAAGAAGACCAAAACATACAGACAGAAGAAATTAATAAAGTCAAAGAGCCTACAACAGAAACCTCCAAGAAAAACATGAACTGGTCCCAGGCCATGGAAGAGCTCAAAAAGCATTTGGAAAAGCAAGTTAGAGAAGTAGAGGAAAAATTGGGAAGAGAAATGAGAAGGATGTGAGAAAACCATGACAAACAAGTCAATGACTTGCTAAAGCAGACCCAAAAAAATACTGAAAAATACACTGAAGAAAACAACACCTTAAAAAACAGACTAACTCAAATGGCAAAAGAGCTCCAAAAAGACAATGAGGAGAAGAATGCCTTGAAAGGCAGAATTAGCCAAATGGAAAAGGAGGTCCAAAAGACCACTGAAGAAAATACTAATTTAAAAATTAGATTGGAGCAAGTGGAAGCTAGTGACTTTATGAGAAATCAGGATATTATAAAACAGAACCAAAGGAATGAAAAAATGGAAGACAATGTGAAATATCTCCTGGGAAAAACCACTGACCTGGAAAATAGATCCAGGAGAGATAATTTAAAAATTATTGGACTACCTGAAAGCCATGATCAAAAAAAGAGCCTTGATACCATCTTTCAGGAAATTATCAAGGAGAACTGCCCTGATATTCTAGAGCCACAGGGCAAAATAGAAATTGAAAGAATCCATCGATCACCTCCTCAAATAGATCTCAAAAAGAAATCTCCTAGGAATATTGTTGCCAAATTCCAGAGCTCCCAGATCAAGGAGAAAATACTGCAAGCAGCCAGAAAGAAACAATTTAAGTATTGTGGAAACCCAATCAGAATAACCCAAGATCTGGCAGCTTCTACATTAAGAGATCGAAGGGCTTGGAATGCGATATTCCGGAGGTCAATGGAGCTAGGATTAAAACCTAGAATCACCTACCCAGCAAAACTGAGTATCATGTTCCAAGGCAAAATATGGATTTTCAATAAAATAGAGGACTTTCAAGTTTTCTCAGTGAAAAGACCAGAACTGAATAGAAAATTTGACTTTCAAACACAAGAATCAAGAGAAGCATGAAAAGGTAATCAAGAAACGGAAATTGCAAGGGACTTACTAAAGTTGAACTGTTTTGTTTACATTCCTACATGGAAAGATGATGTGTATGATTCATGAGACCTCAGTATTAGGGTAGTTGAAGGGAATATGCATATATATATATATATATATGTTTATGTGTATATATAAGTGAATGTGTGTGTATGTATGTATGTACCTATGTGTATATGTATGCATGTGTATGTATGTATATATATATGTGTGTGTTTTTATATATATATATATATATATGTATATGTGTGTAAAAGAGAGAGAGCAGACACAGGGTGAGTTGAAGATGAAGGGAAGATATCTAAAAGAAATAAAATCAAATTAAGGGATGAGAGAGGAATATATTGAGAGAGGGAGATAGGGAGAGATAGAATGGGGTGGATCATCTCGCATAAAGGTGGCAAGAGGAAGCAATTCTGTGGGAGGAGGGGAGAGGGCAGGTGAGGGGGGAATGAGTGAACCTTGCTCTCATCAGATCTGGCCTGAGGAGGGAATACCATACATACTCAGTTGTGTATCTTACCCCACAGGAAAGAAGAGGGAGGAAGATAAAAAAAAATAAAAGGGGGGGGGATGATGGAGGGGAGGGCAGATGGGGGTGGAGGTAATCAAAACAAACACTTTGGAAAGGGGACAGGGTCAAGGGAGAAAATTCAATAAAGCGGGATGGGTTGGGAAGGAGCAAAATGTAGTTAGCCTTTCACAACATGAGTATTGTGGAAGGGTTGTACATAATGATACATGCGTGGCCTAGGTTGAAGTGTTCGACTTCTTAGGGAGGGTGGGTGGGAAGGGAAGAGGGGAGAGAATTTGGAACTCAAAGTTTTAAAAACAGACGTTCAAAAACAACAAAAAAAGTTTTTGCATGCAACTAAAAAATAAGATACACAGGCAATGGGGCGTAGAAATTTATCTTGCCCTACAAGAAAGGAAGGGAAAAGGGGATGAGAGGGGAGGGGGGTGATAGAGGGGAGGGCTAACTGGGGAACAGGGCAACCAGAATATATGCCATCTTGGAGTGGGGGGAGGGTAGAAATGGGGAGAAAATTTGTAATTCAAACTGTTGTGAAAATCAATGCTGAAAACCAAATATGTTAAATAAATAAATTTAAATAAAATTAGAAAAAAAGAAAACTTAAACATGAACCATACAAAGTAATGCAATCATTATTAACAATCATATATAACATCATAAACTTTTAGCCATGCCATGTCTTTTTGATGGCATTTACAAATAGTCACAAACCATTCTTCACAAATCTAAAGATGTTTCTGATTTAATTCCAGCACTTAATTGCACATTTTGTATACAAAATAACTTTAAATTACAGTTACATATTTACAATGTCCATTCAAGCAGCCCTTTTAAATCCCAGATGCCTGATTGCAGTTATCTGGTCCCTTGATAATAAAAGAGAGTTCTGTTTCTCTAGTTCAGATCTAGAAATTCTCAGACAATTTTAACTTAATATAACTTACAGATACTTTACAAAGGAGATATATTTTCACTTGTACCACTATCTTATACAATTTTCTTGTGCTAGCATCCAAATTTAAGATCCTATTACCAAAACACACTTATCAGCTTGAAATTCCAGAACTGATAACTTTTGGAGCCAATCATACACATATGTATATAATTCTTAGGGGAATCAATCTGATCCTATTGCCTTTTTTTTTCAAAATTCGCTATCCCTTCCTTTTATTAGACATTGATCACATTACATCTTTGCCTTATTTGCTTTGCCTAATCATTTCCCCCTTTTGGAGGATGTTATCCCTATATTATTTCAATGTTTTATTTGGCCATGAACATAGGTTAAAATTGTAAGGTATTCATACCTGTATCCTATTATAATAACTCAGAGATATTTCAATACTCATCTATTACCTAACAGATTTAGCATAGTGCTTACAAAACTTCTTGATAATATAAATTTGCTATGAAAGAAACAAAGGACTATGTCATATATCTTAACAGAAGGAAAGAACTTCCTTAGCTCTGTTTGATTCCAGGCATGAGTCATATCTGATAGCCAATCATATAGTCGCCAGGTGCTGAAAGCAGGGCTTAGGAGTAACCAGGTGGGGACTTTCCTTTTCAGAAAGGAAATAGCAGAGTTGGGAAATAAAGTCAGGAAGATCCTACCTAGGCCGTGTCCAAGGTCATCTTCACAACTGTTTCCCAGGCAGACATCCACCTTAAAAATCCTCAGCTTGTATTACCTGTCATACTATTACTGGCTTCACGTGACCTGTCCCTGTAATCAGAGCTTAAGACAATATTAAATTGTAGTCCCATAAAATCTTAAATAGCAAATAAATTTCAGATGAGACTGCCCAAATTTCATTGAGCTAATAATTATCAAATCAAGCTACATAACTTTTCGATCTTCTCAATTACTTCCTCACACTCATCTCCAACTTACTTTAACCATCTGAAACTATCATTCTCGGGACAGGAGAGGCTTAGCTAACTCCCATTTGTCCCCAAACTTTCTTATCTGCCTTTCCTATTTTCCATCAACCTTAATTTACCTTTCCAAATCTTTCAAACCCATTACTCAGTCTTCCTTTACATTTCAACCATAAGACAAAACAACTCACAAGTTAGTACTTTTTACTGTCATAACTGTGTATACTGGAATCCCATTCCAGCTTCTTAAACACACAAAAAGGGGATTTGTTTTTCGTGTTAACTTATTCTAAAGGAAAGGAACACTTATTAAAGAGATCTGCCATCTCATCTCCCCCTGAGGGTGGGTTATTCTCCACCAGATGGTGGACTTCACTAATTAAACTACCGGACCAAACCCATCTCAAGTCTTAGTCTAATCTTATCAGTTTTTTTAAGAAGCCAGGTTGGAGGCTTCTTGACCCCTACTGTCTTCTTATTGCTGCCACTCCCCTTTCCTTCCCTTCTGACAGGTGGGCTAAGGTGAAATTCTTTTCTTCTTATCTAAACTAAGGGCAGGGAGGAGTAAAGAATGTAGACCTCCTTACAGAACATTTTTCAAAAGTATTTCCCTTTTTTTTTAAAAAAACAGTTTAAAATTTTATCCTGCTGTTAAAAAGGAATATTCACTAAACCTTTCTGAAGAGAATTATTTAGAAGATTTTAGAATGATAGACATCTATCTTCTTCTCTTTCCTTAAAGCAAATTAACCCTTAAAAACTAGAATTCATTAACTAAGTTGGTGCCAAATGTCCTCATTCTTAAATATTGCACAGATTTCCTAGATGTTACAAAGGTCCTTAGTCAAAAAGTGTGGTAATGTGGAGGACACTTAGTTTTATAATTACATACCCAATTAAATTAGCTTTTATCACAATAACAAAGTCTACCAGGACTTTAAAAGCTTTGTCCATAGGAATCCCTCTACCTTGAAAACTTTTACACAAGATTGTATACCCAAATGTCCTTGGTTCAGTTAACAACCTCAATTTCTTAATTAAGTACAATTCTTAATCTAACAACATCCAGATTATAAGAGAAATTATTTTCTAACAGCATAGGTAATGCGATGTTAACCAATTTGTATATAATATAACACTTTTAGAAATAAGTACACCACAAGCAATTATCATGTATTTAAACTTGAAACAGATTCTAATTAATTACCAATCTAGTGATCATAACTGAGTTGGATAAGCAAATCAAATCTGGTTCATAACCACTAGTGGTAACATTTTAATTTCTAAGGCCCAATACTCTCCTCATTGAAAAAGAAAAGATTACTGTTTATAAAACCACATTTTAACAAAATAGTTGATTTATAACAAGAACAATCTCAACTGAACTTCCAGACAAAACTTGGAGGTAATAATTTCTTAGGTTACAGCAATTGTCCAACTTCTTAACCTAATGCAACTCTAACAAAATATTTTTATATTATAGAAATGTAACGATGCCCTAAACATTATTATGTATGTAAAATTTGAACTAATCATTTCAGTCTAGGTAGATATATTTCTAAACCAGTTATGATAGTTTAAAATTACCAACTTTTCATCACATCCTTTAAAAGCATCCAATTCATATATATCAAACTCAAATTAAAATCACATAATGGTCTTCTCAAAATACAATATAATTTTAGAAATATGGAAACAATAAATTGCATTTCCAGATTATCACATGTAGGAATTGGTGATCCTATTACTTCTGGTATTTCTATATTAATACATTAATATATAAATACATGTATCACATATATTAATACATTAACATCTTAAATACACTTTATTTAGCCGTATATTCTTCAGCACCACTACCTCCGGCCCAGGTATTAGGAACTTTTGCCTGGCCATGAATGAACTTATGAAAGAAAAGAGAAGCTTAATTTGCACCCACTTTTTCCAAGCTTCATCTTATACAAAAATGCCTTAAAGGATTTTTTGACTCCTAAGGAAGATAAGAGGGAGTGGTCCTTAAGAGCACATGGCTTGCAACTTCCCCCACTCCTAAGGAGGATAAGGGGGAGTGGTCCTTAAGAGCACATGGACTTGCTACTCCCCCACTCATTCTTTCTACCAAGCTAAAATATTTCTCAGTTTCCCCTTCAGCTTACTGTCTCAGATAAAGGAAAAAAAATCCCTTTTAGTTTTCTAAGGGCTCCTCCCTTGGTGGGGCCTGGCAGCCCCTTGAGGGCAAAGGAGCCTACCCTTCCAAGCACTAACTAACCAGCCCTATTTCTTAACAAGTTTCTTTTATCTTGAGCTCCCATACTTTTTCCATGTGGAGGGTGGGGGAAGGGTGAGGCCAGGAGCACATGGCAGCTAAGAGGAGCACATGGACTCCTGGCTAGACAGGTGGTCTCAAGCTGCTATTCTACAACCCCCCTAAATTCCTTTATACAGGTTTCTATCTCTCTCTTTCACAAATTCACTTTTAACACTTTGCCACAAGGATGGGCTACAAAGGTACCCAGGGGCACAGGACTGACTGTCAGTCTGTGAATTTTTTTTGTCCCTTTCCTCCTTTTGCCTGGTGGGGAGGGTGATTTAAGTTTTCCCTACAGTTCTCCTGCATTCTATTCTAATCTGATCTGGAAGGAGAGTAGTTTGATTTAACTGCTCTAACCTTTACTGCAGCCCTAGTGAAAAGATCTCAATGATTGTAATTCAAGCAAACTTCACTTTTTGCTTAATCCCAAAAAACCTTTTTTGTACTTGAATCTAAGGGAAAAGATTCCCTCCTAACTGTGATCAGGGACTAAGACAAATGCGAGAGTCCCACTGAAAACTTTAACAGAGGTTTTTTTAGCCAGAAGGCATTCATTGGGAGGAGGTGTTTCAGCAAGAGTGAGCTCCTGGAATGACTTTACAATTTCAGGAGTCTTTTCTCCCAAAATTTAACTAACCAATTTCCAAACTTTTTAACAATTTAAAAACCAGAATCTGCCAAAATTTTAACCCATTCCTGCCGTAGTTCCACGTTAGCCAAACGGGAGCCACAAGGAGAGGAGTCTGTTTCCCTAGTTGCAGCCTGATATCTCTGGCTGCCTATGTTTCAGATTTTTTTTAACAAAACATAGACATTTCATAATTTTGACATAGACACACGAACAGAGACAAACTCAAAACGTAACAAAAAAACACAGTATGGATCGAATTGAAGGCTAAACAGGTCCCCTCAGAGGAAAGAAAGTAAACCAGGTTTCCTCTTCAAGGAAAACACCCCCAATCTTCCCACACCCAAACAGACCAATAGCATGGGTTAATTTAAGGCTAAACAGGTCCCCTCAGAGGAAAGAAAACAAACCAGGTTTCCTCTTCAACGAAAACACCCCCAATCTTCCCACACCTCAATGGGGAAGAAGGCATCCCATCCCCCCCCAGCTCTGTACCACTGCCTCGTCAGGGTTATCATGATAACAGAGACCAAATGGCTAGCCCCAAAACAGAAAAACTTACCTCTAGAGGTCTGAAAACCAGAATTCTCCGTAGGCCGAAAAGGGACAAGTCAGCAAAGAGCCCATTCTCCAAGACCGTCACCCCACATCAGAGTCCTAGGAAAAGAAATTCCCAGGAGCTGGCCCTCTGAAGTGAGAGAAGGTGGATCGGGGGCAGAGACTCCCTGTTGAGGTCCGAAATTCTGTGTGTGTCTCCAGGGCAGTAACATGTAATACCGCCTCATCTCGCTGGGTCCTGCAAAATGTTGTACCAGAAGCAAGTGAGACACGCCACAGAGTATAAATTTTAAATGGAGAATTTATTAGCAGGTGGCCATTGGGGCTGCAACCCAAATCAATGGCACCGTGTTGGGGTGACGCTGTGACTTATATAGGACATGTGGGGGTACAGTGGTTAATTATCTCCTGGAACCTACAGGCCAGGTCACAGGGTGGGGGGAACAGGAACAAAGGTCCTGGCTGATCAAAAGATTCAATCAGGTTATCGTTAAGTGGGACAATCTTATTGACATTCCTTGGTGGAGTCACGGAGCCCCAGGGATATCTGCTAGACAGAAAGGGTCTGCCAGGTTATCCTTCAGTGGGATGGTCCTATCTACTGACATTCCTTGGAGGAGTCACAGAGCCCCAGGGATATCTGCTAAATGCCGAAGAGATCTGAGTCCATTCTTTCTGGGGGTGCTTGTCAGTAGCTAGGGGTTTCTCAGGGGTTCCTAATTTTTCCAGTATTACAAAACTATCCAGCAAAACTGAGTATAATCTTTCACGTAAAACAAAATAAATATTTAATTAAATAAAGGATTTTCAAGCACTCTTGATGAAAAGACCAGAGCTGAATAGAAAATTTAATTTTCAAACAGAAGACTCAAGCATAAAAGCATAAACATGAAAGAGTAATCATAAGGGACTCAATGGAGTTAAACTGTTTATATTTCTATATGGTGTGATGAAAATGTAACTCTTCAGCACATTATCATTATTTGAACAATTAGAAGGAATCATAAACAGAGGGCATGAGTATGAGTTGATTATGTTGGAATGATCTCTAAGAAAAGGAATGAGAAAGAGGGATATGCTGGGAGAAGGGAGAAAGGAGAGGTAGAATAGGGAAAATTTTCTCACATCAAAGAGGCCCACAAGGAAGAGCTTTTACAGTAGAGGAGAATATGGGGGAAGGCTGCAGTGAGGTGGCAGGCAATGCTTGAACCTTACTCATCAGAAATGGTTCAAAGAGGGAAGAATATAGATGGATAGATAGATAGATAGACAGACAGACAGACAGACAGATAGATAGATAGATAGATAGATGGATAGATACACACTCAGTTGAGTATATAAATCTATCTTTCCCAATAGTGAGATAAGAGGGGAAGGGGAAAATATCTGAAGGGGGATACTATGGGGAAGGGCAGATTGAGAGAGGCAGTGGTTGGAAGCAAAACATTTTTGCAGAGGAACAGGAGAAAGAGAAAAAGAAGGATAAATGCAATAAAATGAGATAGAGGGAAATGCACTGTGATCATAATTGTGAGAGTGAATAGGATGAATTAAACCCATAGAATGGAAGCAGATAGCAGAATGGATTGGAAGACAGAATCCAACAATATGTTGTATACAAGAGACATATTTGTGACAGAAAGACACACATAGAATTGAAATGAAGGTCTGGAGCAGAGTCTATCATCCTTCAACTGTAGTGAAGAGAGCAGGGGTGGCAATCATAACCTCAGACAAAGCAAAAGCAAAAATATACCTAATTGAAAGAGTTAATCAGGATAATCCCATTTTGCTAAAAAGTGCCATAGACAATGAAATAATATCAAAATCTTTGATACTGAGTTTCTCTGATAAAGGCTTCATTTCTCAAATATATATAAATAGGGAACTGAATCAAATTTATAAAAATAAGAACTGTTTCCCAATTAATAAATGGCCAAAGGATATGAACAGGCAGTTTTCAAAATAAGAAATCAAAGCTTACTATGGTCATATAAAATACTCTAAATCACTATTGATTAAAGAAATGAGAATTAAAACAACTTTGAGGTACTACCCCACACCTATCAGAAATGACAAATGCTGGAGGGAATGAGGAAAAATAAATACATTAATGAATTGTTGGTGGAGTAGTGAACTGGGGAACAATCTTGAACTATGCTCAAAGGAGTATAAAATTGTTCACACCCTTAGATACAGCAATACTATTACTATGTCTAGACCCCAAAGAGATTAAAGAAAAACGAAATGGACCTATACGTACAAAAATGTAGCAGATATTTTTTGGTGGCAAATAATTAGAAATTAAGGGGATGCTCATCAATTGGGGAATGGCTGAACAAGTTTTGATACATGATTGTAATGGAGTACTAATGTGCTATAAAAAATGACAAGGATACTTTCAGAAAAAAAAACACACATTGTAAGATCTATCTGAGCAAAGTGAAGTGAGAAGAACTGGGAGGTCATTGTGTAGAGTAACAATAATGTTGTAATGATGATCAACTGTGGTAGACTTGTTTACCCTGATCAATACAGTGGTGCAAGATAATTCCAAAGGACTTGTAAGGAAAATATGCTATCTACCTCCAGAGGGAGAACTGATGAACTCTGATTACAAATAAAACTATAACTTTCTTGCTTTGGTTTTTTTTGTGATATGGCTAATATGGAAATATGTTTTGCATGACTTCACAAGTTTGATCACATATTGTTTGCCTTCTCGGTGGATGGGAGAGGCGTGAGAGGGAGTGAGAAAATCTTGAACTCAAAAATTTTAAAAAAGAATGCTAAAAATAAATAGTAAATGTGGCGAGCCAGCTATATCCTGTTTAGGCCTCTTAGGCAGGGTCAATTGAGAATGGGTCTATGCACGGCAAGGCTAGTTTTAGTATAAGAAGACTTTGCAAACGAAACCTGCCTTTGTAGCTGATTATACAGGAGATGACAGAAATGTTTCAGTCTAGTTATCTATATGTGAGAGAACATAAATGTTTCAATTTGGTTAGCCTTGAGGAAAAATAGTGTCTCACTCCCAGGAACAAGGAGATAAAAAACTTAATCAATGCTTTATTATATTTTTCTTTGAAGTCAGGATGACTCAGCAATTAACCCGCATAAAATACTGTCAGTAACTCCATTAAAATCAGTCTATAGCTTGACTATACGACTTGCCTAGCCCCATGTCTTTGTCTTTTCGTGTCAATTACTTCATCATATAATCAAACTACTGCGGGCACAGTAAAGACATTTTAATAAAGAAATAATATACAAATGAGAGAACGCTAAGTGTTCAACAAGTTAAGAAAGGATATTCCAAGCAAGGGGGCCATGCTGCTTTAGAAGGCTATGGAAGTGGAGACACTGTTGAAAGGTAGCTTGTCTATTTTTCCCACTACTCCTCTAGTCTTGATTATATTTTATTCAACTTTGCTTTCCCCTAAGGGATCTCCAGTGCATCATTATATCATGGCAAAGACAGTGGATTCTGAAAGGTGAGTGCAAGCTTTGGCTGGCTCTCTTAAACTGAAAGAATGCTGATTGCAGGCCCAGAAATGGAATGTTAACTGACTACCCAGGCTAGTTAAGTTCAGAGAAGTTCACGACCAAAGGGCTGTGTAACAAATTCTTTCGGTCACAGCAACTCATGAAAACTTTCCTAAAGTATAGACTGGCGGGGATCTGCATTGCAGAAAGAGTACCCACCTTGATGAAATGATAGATGGATAAAACATTTCATTTTTGTAACATGCCTCCTTATACTTCAGCATTCCACAATGAGTACTTAATGCTCTAACCCAATATATTCCCATGATGTGCCTTATCACTGGGATATTATGCTTTTCTACCTCCTCTGAATTACTTTATAGTTTCACTTCAAGCACTGCTTGAGGCCTTTAATAGATACCCTGCCCTTTGGTTACTAGAGGGAAGAGGAAATCATATTATGAGAAAAGAAAAGGAAGTCCACAGCTCGATTATTTTGAACAATGGATCTCGTCATGCGGTCTATTATTTGAATTAGAACTGCATTTTTCCATTGGGCTGTTACCAATGACCATATTTTACATACCGTACACCATGTAATCATCCCACCCTGTTTTTCTACTCCAAAAAATTGGTTTATAACCTTTCATGGTGTAATCATCGCATGGTATAATTCTGTTCATTGTGCTGCTTAAAAGATAAACAGAGCAACAATGTATTCACCTGTGGCATATGGATACACAGTTACATCTCACGCATTGTGAGCCAGAGCCTAGAATTCTCAACACACACACACATTATCAGTAAGTTTCTGAAAGCTGACTTGCTTGGTTTGTTTAGAGCACTGCAGTACTAATGGTATTGTTACTCAACCCAAGAGGAGCCATAGGCACAAGGAGGCAGGCAGGCAAGTGAAGCTGCCATGAGTAAGTCACATGATATGGTAAGACTTGCATCTTCCTGCTAGCTAAACTGTACAGTTTATCTGCCAGAGATATCTTAATGTACGAAGCATTTCTTTGTGATTATGGGTAAATATAAAAACAATGTGGGCTTCAAGCTGAAAATGATTGTGTTTGCTGAACAGCATGGAAACAGAGCTGCAGAAAGACAGTTTTCAGTGAGAGACTGGCAGAAACTAAAAGACAAGTAATACTGGCACAATGGTTTTAAAAGCTTCACATGATGGTTGCACTCCAGTTTTTTGCAAAAAAATTTTCAAAATCTTCCAGTTATGTGGTGGAATACGGTAATCATAACTTTCATTTCACAAGACTCTTTATTCACACTAACTGGTTGGTCGTAAGTTTGTAGGAACATAGATTTAGAGCTTTAAGGGACTAAAAGATCACAGAGTCCAACCCCCTTATTTGAAAGAGGAGTAAACTAAGGTCCTGTGAGGTTAACGGACTTATCATGGGTTATATAAGGAACTAGTAACTTGTGTTATTTGAATGCAAATCTTCCTGATTCTAAGTTCAGTGCACTAACCATTATGACATGCTATCTCAATCATGTAGTTAAATGAAAGCTCTAATTATACTCATTTTTTAAAAAAAATCAGTACTGTCAACTAAAATTAATAATTTTCCTTTAAAACAAAAACTTAGTTTCTGTGCTTTGTGGTAATTCCCTTCCTTGGTAGTATCACAGAATAGACTCTTCTCTACTTTGTAACACAATAGGAATTAAACATCTGAGGATCATTCTATCTAGTCTACTAGGACTCCTGAAATTGGTACTTATTAAGACTATCGGTTCCTAGATTCACTGGGAAAATTCCTTAGAAGAAACCACTATGATAAGTGACAATGCTTTTGTTAAACTGGCTTTCTATATCCAGTCGCTCTACTGGCCTTGTAGTCTTTCTTGAAATAGATCATCACTCTCATCTTAATCTCTCTCCACCGTCCCAAAGGAATTTGGGGCTGGAAACGGAATTTACTCCAAACTCCACCTTATGTGTGAATCCGACCACCCCGGACGCTAATGCCTCACTTTCTGTTTCTGCGGTGGTTCCTATCACTTCCGAATTGCTGTCAATGTTGGGAAATTTCTCCCATCGGGCTTAAATGTGCCTCTCTCTAACTTAGGGACAGATAGAGAACCAGCAACATTACACTCACAGGCCTGGGGCTTCAGGCTTAATCAGATGTCTGCGAAGACTGGACTCCTTGCAACCCTCAGGACCCCAGTCTCCGACTCCCGATACGTGACCCCTCAGCTGTGTTCCGGACTTAGTTTGGTTGGAGTTCACCATCGCTGGCCTCTTGGCCACTTGGGAGGGTCGGATTTCCCACTACCCGGCCCTGCCCATCCCCCGACCCCAAGCAAAATTCTCGGGAAGGCCTCCCTCCACTTCCTGAAAATAAGGCCCATGGGAAGTGAACCCCGAGAAGGTGGGGCAGGGCCCCTCACAGGCCCCCTCGTCCCTCTGCAGCAGTGTCTAAGGGGCCGGGAGCCCTTAAGAAACGCACGTTCAGCTTCAGGTTCCACCCATACAGCTAGGACTCTTAGGGTTACTCCTCTGAACTCTCCATTCCTTTCCTCCAAACAACCCCTGGCTAGGAAGCCTCAAGGGGCACCAGGGTGGAGAGGCTCCACGATGTCTGCCTCTTGCGCAAGCGCACAACTAGGGGGAGGGCACCTCTAGTAGCCAGTGAAGCAGTACTTAGAGGCGGTTGGGAGGGGGAGGGGAGGGAGTTAGCATCACGTGTCTCCCTCGCTCTTACCAGGAGGTTGGGGGCCCCTTAGTCTCTAAAGCTACATCAACGGCACAGCCGCTGCCCTGGGTAACCACAGTAATTATTGAGAAGCCTCTGTTAGAACTCGCACTCCAGAGGCCGAGCTGGGGGCCGGAGGAGCGTCTGGAAAGCTCCCCATTAGGCAGGGTAGGCGACTGTGGCTTGGCCCTGGTGAGTGCTGACAACCCCCCGAAGTTCCCTCCCTTGTGCTTCCTCCCACCTCTGCACCTTTCCCTGGCCCCTTTTTGCAGTGACTGCCTCCTTGGCTTCTCCTGTTCCACCTGCGTAATGCCTGGAAAATGTTGAGGCAGAGAGGCAAGAGCAGCATCCCTGCCCCCACCCCAAATCTACTCCTAAAAAAAAAAAAGCAACCTCGATAGCTTAGGAAAGCATGGTTGGTTTTTATTATCATACATTTAGCTTTCCTTTCCTGCTGCTCCCCCCAACTTAAAAATCGAAACAAAACCTTTGTAGCAAGTAGGCATAAAGAAGTGGAATGGTACTGGATGTGTCCAAAATTTAGGGCTCAGGAATCGTGTCTGATCACTGATTGGATCAGAGTTCTCACTGGTTTCATAATGGTCTATTTGTACAATGTTATCTTACTGTAAACATTATTGTTCTGGTTCTGCGTACTTCACTCTGTATCAGTTCATCCAAGTCTTCCCAGGCTTCTCTGAAACCTCTTCAGCTTTCCTCTCAGCACAAGAGTGTTCCATTATGTTCACATCCTATCATTTCCTCAACTCTTCCCCAATAGGTAGGCACCCTGAGTTTCCAGCTCCTTGAAACTACAAAAAGAGGTGATGGAAATACTTTTGTCCCTCTGGATGCTTTTCTTTCTCCATCCATGTCTTCAGGGGTGTAGACTGAGTTGTGTTATCAGTGGATCAAAGGATATGCAGAACTTAATGGCTTTTGGGACTTAGTTCTGTTAGGGGAGAAGTATCTCCTCTCTGACACACACAACACAGAGATTGTAGAGGTAAAAACCTAGGTAACCTAAGCAATCATTAGAATTCCAACAAGGCCTCTTAATAGACAAAGTTACATCAGAGTGACAAAGAAAGGTTCTTTCACGTTTTGCAGTCTTGTACGTTGCTCTTTTGGCCATAAAAGTTAAAGAAAAGACTGATCCATAATCCCCTGCTTCCTTCATTGTCATAAAAGTTGAACAAATTTTGTTGGAGTAATGATCTCATGGATCGACAAACCTAGTTAAACATACTCTACAGATAAACTAAGTCAGGTGGCAGATTAAACTCCACTTAGAGGGTTCACAAACAGGCTAATGGGGGGAAAGAGTTACATGTCACCAAGGAGTGAGGCACGGTTGAGATTCTTCCTCTGGCTTTTAATCTAAGGAATGCTTAAGGCCTAAGTAAATTTTCACATCCCGTGTGTAATATCAATTGAGTTGGGACTTTTTTTAGAATGATAGATTAATTAAGTGGCTTTGATTGAGCCTTACTGGGTGCAAAGCCCCAGGCCCAAACCGCTGTCTACTAGGTGCTAAGTCTGTGTGGGCGGGAAGTTGCTAAGACCAGAGCCAACATTAGGATCCTGAGTTCTGGTCACTCAGATGACGTTTGATGATACCTAAAGAGTGTATAAAAAGAGAGAACAGAGCAATTTGCTGGGGGCTCTCACTCTTGGAGGTGTGTTGGTGTGGAGACTCTGGGCAGCTGTAGTTAAGAGCCCTCCAGCTTGTAAACCCTGGATGCTGGGACTTTGTTAAACCCTGGTAACTATGCTTTGAGATTTGAATCAGACAAGATCTGTCTGTTGATGTTCTTAATTTGTTTGTATTTGCTCTGAAGTTCAGGGTGCTGTCTTTTTCCCCTGAACTAAGTGAATGGTATTTGTATGTTGGATTGAATTAAGATTGTTAACCCCTTAATGTTGCTTTTCTTAGTAAAGCAGATCAAAAGAACTTGTGTTGGCAGCTTTCTGTGTAGTGGTTGTTGATGGGTCTTACACCCTTACAGCAGCTGCTAGTCTAATTGTTGCAACACCATGGGGCAGATTTTGGTCAAATAAGGTTACTATTAAGAGAATACAGACTTCCAGTTAACCAAAAGTTGCAGAAGGAATGGCCAAGAGCCCAGAAAAATGAAAATTAATCAGATGAAACCAGAATTCAAAAATTCCCATTATGATTTCAGATTGCTTTTCAGAATGATTGCACCAATTCACGGACCTATCGATACTGCATTGATATGCCTGTTTTACCTTCAGCCCCTCCAGAATTTTTCATTTTCTCTCTTTTTTTTGGTCAACTTTGACATGTGATGGGTTTGAGGTACATTCTGAGTTGTTTGACTTGTATTCCTCTAGTTATTACTAACTTGGAGAATTTTAATGTTTATTGATAATTTGGATTTTTTTCTTTAAAACCTGCTTATTCATATCCTCTGCCCATTTATCAGTTGGGGAATGGCTATCATTCCTATATATTTGAATTGGTTCCTTATATATCTTGGAAATAAAACTATTAGAGAAACTTGCTCCAAAGGTTGTTCCCCCCAGTAAATTGTTTCCCTTTTAATTATATCTGCTTTGGATTTGTTTGTGTAAAAGCTTTTAAAAAGTTTACACAACTTTTACCTTTTACATAATCAGTATTGCCCATTTTGTCTTGGATCCTCTCAATTTCCTTTTTGGTTATGAACTCTTCCCCTCTCCATAGATCTGAAAGGTAATTTCTTCTAGTTCCTCTAATTCATTTATGCTGTGACCTTTTGTACCTAAGTTGTATATTTATTTGGAGCTTATCTTGATATATGGTATGAAGTGTTGCTCTAAGTCTAATTTTTGCCAGACTGCTTTTCAGTTTTCTGGCAGTTTTTTTCAGTTTTTTAACCATATAGCAAGTCTTTGGATTTACAAAATGCTGTGCTACTGTGTTGTTTGCTTCTGTTAACAATGTACCTAATCTATGCCACTGATCAACCTCTCTGTTTTTGAATCAGTTGTACCAAATCATTTTGATAATCACTGTTTTATAGTGTTATATGTTACTGCTAAACTCCATTTCTTCTTACTTTTCCCCGTATTATTTTCCTTGAGATTCTTCATATTCTGTTTTTCCAGATGAATAGTTTTTCAAGTTCTACAAAGTAATCCTTTGGTAATTTGGCATGGCACCGAATAAGTAATTAAGGTGGCATTGTCACTTTTGTTATGTTATCTCAACCTTCCTCTGATAAATTGATGTTTCTCTGATTAGGTTTATCTCTCTATCTATTAAGTTGTTATAAAGATACCATTCCCAACAGTTACTGTTGGGGTCTGCTGCCCCCCCAACACCCAGGCCTTTGTCCAGCAAAGAACCTGATCTCACGGACAATGAATGAGGCAGGAGATGGGGTGGTTAGTAACTCTGATTTATTCAGGTTAGCAGCAAACTTTTATATCTTTGGTTACGTAGGCACTAGGACTGCCCTGGTTCCGCCTACTCTCCTCCCCTTCTTTTCCTGCGCTTTCCTGAAGCTCCCTGTGGTCAGACAAGTCCAGATAAAGAACCGGAAGTGCCATGTGGTCAGGCAAGTCCAGATAAAGAACCGGAAGTGCCATGTGGTCAGGCAAGTCCAGACAAAGAATGGGAAGTGCCATGTGGTCGGGCAACTCCGGACAAAGACCTGGAATTGCCACATAGGCAACAAAGGCGAGACCCTTCCTCCTGGCTCCATCCTGTTCCTCCCATATCGCAGAGCCCCAAGTTTACCTCAGCAGGCCCTGGACACAGAGGTCCGAGGAGGGCAGGGGTCGGCTCTAACTCACCCTGTTACAACTCCCCCTTTTTGTTTTGCAATGAAGTTGACTGATCATGAAGGACCATGATGTCACGCTTCATGCTAAACAGGGAGCGGTGCACTAGGGAAAGGGGGCAGCGGAAGAGATAAAGGAGAGACAAAGACCCAGAACCAGGAACAGAAAACCTATGCCAAGGGGAATGAGCCATTGCTTCAGCCAATGCCATGGGTCGGCTCATTGAAAAAAGTTCAGGATGTTCTGCGCAGTTTTATCAGGGAGTAAATCGTCATGTGAAGCAATGTTAATGTCCTCTGTCAAGCTTATTAGTTTCTGTAGTTCAAGTGTGACATTGTCCAAAACATGTCCAAAACTGTGCACGGATTATCTCCCAGCTATGTTCAGTATCATCATATTGTTTTGAGGTAAGGCAAAAAGTGTTAAAACGATAATCACATTGTAGTTTAGCCTGTAATTCTAGATACTCCACATCTGCACCTAAAACCCGCACTGCATTTTGTAAGGTTTTAATAGCTTGATAAAAGTCCTCATCTATCTGAGCCTGACGCTTGAACCCAAGGGAAACATTATGCATGAGGTCATGTAACTCGGTGGCTTCCCTTACCTCATTCTGTGTGTTTGATACTGCTATTGCTAAGGCCGTGGAACTGAGAATGAGTTCCACTAGCAAGGTGATTCCAAGCACAACACATGAGATGCACCATGTGGTGCGAGTTCAGGCTGTTATCCGGTGGTCTAGGATGGAGCGTGCACGACCAGCTGGTACGAAACCATCCATCGGTCCATACCACAGTGAGGGCATATCTAGGTTTAGTAATAATAAAAACCCGTCCCTTGGTAAATTTTTGCCCCATACATGCATGTACTGAGCATTTTGGACAGGACAAATTAAATACCGCTGATATGTTGTGGTGGGGAATGAGGGTAGAGTTGCCAGTGTTTTCCCACAGGAAGGCATGGGAGGTCCCTAAACACACATGTCCAGTAAGGGTTATGTTGTTTATGAATTCCCCTGATGGGTTTTGAAGCATAAAACCCTTGGACAGTCAGACCCCCAATAGCAATGATTATCTGTGCCAGTCCTGTGGTAAACCGGCCTTCTTTGGTGGTATAGAAAGGGATCGGGTATCCTGTAGTAAAGTGGTTTTTAACAAATTGAGTGAGGTTATGGCAAGAAGTAAGAGTCTGATCAGTCCCATTCAGACTCACAACAGTCTTTTGGCAGTGATGTGAGTGGCAATCTATGAGTGACAGAAAACCTGTGTAATTACGCCACAGCGTGATAATAGGATTGTTTGCAGGTTTGCAAAAGGGGCGTGGCCAATGATAGCTTTCTAGGGGAGACCTGTCTTCCCCTTGCAACGCCCAGCTCCATAGGTGGAAATACTGCACATCACCATTGTATTGAAATGTGTCATGGGTTTGAGTGATGTTGGCACACCATGGCACCGTGTTGGGGACCTCTGTAAGGTTCCATGTGAAACCATTCCAGTTCCCAGTTCCCATGGCTTTTTGTAGGCATAGGGGAAAGCCAGCAATCAAGCCAGTAAAATTCATTCAAGGGTGTTCCTCAGTCTGATTCCCCTTATAAGGAAGGGGTTGTCCAAACATGTAGGAAAGGTTCCCTTGTAATATGGGGTGTGGCATGGGCTCACCCCAACTTATCACCCTCAGCCAAAGGGGGTTGCTGATGAATGCCCAGTGGTGTCGATGGGCTGGTGACTGAGTCCCCTTGCTGAGACCTGTCAGGGAGATCAGGGAGAGCAGGTGCAGGAGCATGATGCAGGTGGATGCTAATCACTCCTTGACATAGCTTCTGCTGCTTCCGTGCTTGTCTTTGCCGCAGTCCCTGCGATCTCCACCCCGTCATGGCCTCCTGTTGTCTCGATCACACGGATCCTGCGGACAGGGACCCACACCTCGTCACCTTCACCTGTGGAAATACAAACATAGCCTCGACCCCAGACAGTTATGGTTCCTGGCCCCATCCACTGTCCATCCATATCCTTCCACATGGCCGATGTTCCAGCACCTCTGAGTGCGGATTGGGCCCCGGACTGCGGCATGGACCGTGGCTTCTGTGATGGGCCTAGGACGTATTTCATTGCTGGGGACACGTTGTGATCATCAAATTTTAAATAATTCAATGTATATATAGCCAGATTCAAACTAGTCTGTGGACCGGATCTAGCTCCCTCTTTTTGTTTTAGAAGGAAAGCTTTCAGGGAGTGGTTAGCCCGTTCCACAACAGCCTGTCCGGTGGGATTATGAGGGATCCCGGTGATGTGGGTAATAGACCATTCCATGCAAAAGACCTGAAAAACTTTTGCAGTATAAGCAGGACCATTATCAGTTTTGAGAATTTTTGGGATGCCATGATTGGCAAAACAGGAAAGGAGGTGTGCAGTCACATCCTTCACTGCCTCACCTGTTCTGGCAGTGGCCATGATGAAGCCAGAAAACGTGTCCGCACAGACATGAATAAAGTGAGAACGTCCAAATGGAGAATAATGGGTGACATCCATCTGCCAAATGTCATTGGGCCGGTCCCCTATAGGGCTCCGGACAGCGACAGCAGGAGGAGGAAGAAAAGGAGCACAGCTGGTGCAAGATTTAACGTGCCTCGGTGCCTCGGTCTTACTAAGACCATACAGGTGCCGGAGAGCATGCAGAAAGGTGAAATTTGGAATGAGCCAATTGGGCAGGTGATGTCAGGGCCACTCCCTGAAGTGCAGCATCAGCTATAGCATTGCCATGCACAAGGGGGCCAGGCAATCCAGAATGGGAACGGATATGCATAATATGAAAGGAAGAAGAGCGCTCACGCACTGCACACTGCATCTCCAAAGTGAGCTGGGTAATAGATTCAGAGTGGGGAGGGATATAAGCTGTTTCTAAATGTGGTATAAGACCTGCAACATAATGACTATCAGTAATGATATTAATGGGAGTGTCTATAAGCATGGCCTGAAGGACTGCAAATAATTCATTTTACTGAGTGGAAGTGAATGGAGTTGTAAAGACTTTAACACTCTTTTTAGAAGATATGTATATAGAAGCCCGATGCAGCTTCGTGGCATCAGTAAATATATTGATCCCATCAACAGGTGTGGGAGAAAATTTCTCCCCCCATGCCCAAGGCCAATTGATAAATTGGGCTAGAGGAAGAGGTGTACCATGGTGAAAGATGTGCCCAATTGTAAGCTGCCAATCAGGGTCCTCTTGGAAACATTTTTGTAACTGTTGATTAGTATACATAGTATAAATAACCTGAGGGTCTCTGCCACTAAGTGCTCGTGCTCTAACTATGCCCTTCCAGGCAACTTGGGCTACAAGATTCGTATAGGGAGAGCACTTTCTGTTCTTAATTTCAGCTGTATACCCATTCAATAATTCCAGTATCTTGATGAAGAACCCCAGTGGGGAGTGATGGAGTGTTAAGGACAGTAAGCTCTAAGGGATCAGTTGCCAGGAACCTCACAGTGGACCCGGCAAGGATGGCAGCTTGTACTTCCTGAAGACACTGAAGGGCCTCAGGGGTTCAATGGTGGGGGGGATTTAAGGTCAGAGGGTCCCCGGAGCATTTCATATAAAGGGGCAAGCTGTTGAGTAGTTAGCCCCAACCGGGGATGGAGCCATTGAATATCACCAATAAGCTTTTGAAAATCATTCAAGGTGCAGACCTTACTAGGCTCTAAATGGGGTTTTCTCATCTGCACCTCCTATTCATGTAACTTTACTCCCAAATAATCTACAGGAAATGCCCTCTGAATTTTTTCTGGGGCTACAGCCAGCCCATAAACATGTAACTGTGTAACAATGGCCTGCAGGACCTCTTCTAAAAGGTCACAGTTGGAATGAGTGGCCAAGAGGTCATCCATATAATGTATTAAAAGCACAGCCATAGCGCTCACGGACAGGGCGAATAACTTGTTGAACATACCACTGACATAAGGTGGGACTATTTTTCATACCCTAGGGGAGCACTTTCCATTGATATCTGACATAAGGTTCCTGTAAATTCAGTGAAGGAATGGAAAAAGCAAATCCCCTAGTATCATTGGGATGCAGTGGAATGCTATAAAAACAATCCTTTATATCAATAACCCAAATTTTAAATCCTCTTGGGACCATATTTGGTGAAGGGAGCCCAGGTTGAAGGGCCCCCATTGTTTCCATAGAGGCATTGACCTGATGAAGGTCAGTAAGCATTCTCCATTTACCAGATTTTTTCTTAATGCAAAATACAGGAGAATTCCATGGGCTGGTAGAAGGTTCTATGTGACCAGCCTCCAATTGTTCTTAAACTATTACCTCGAGGGCTGCCATTTTTTCACTAGACAGAGCCCACTGGTCCACCCATATGGGCTCATCACTTGTCCAAGTGAGGGCCGGGACCTGAATGGGTGGTGCAGCCTGGCCAGGGGGCCCTATGAAAAATTCTGGGTGGAGATGGTACTACCCAGTTGGGACAAGAGGTCTCAGCCCGATAGAATTACTGAGAGGCCAGTAATCACATGAGGAGTAATCTGTCCCCGTTTTCCTTCAAATTCCCATGTGATAGATTTAACAGCCATAGCAGCCGGTTGTACGCCCCCTATCCCATGAAGGTCTTGTGCAGGACCTAAGGGCCATGCAGGGTCCCACCACTCGAGGGGAATAACAGTACAATCAGCCCCTGTGTCCATTAGGCCAGTGAGAAGGCGGCCACCCAGCCTAATGGTGAGTCGTAGGTGCTGGGTGGTCAATGCCTGTGAGAAATATGCAGCTGGAGCTTCCTCATTATGAAATATTAACAGCACTGCTATCTTTTGTCCAGCATCCAGGGTACTCTCTGTATTGGTGGTATTCATTAAAGGTATTTTAGTAATAGGAAAATTGCTGGGAAAAAGGTGAATTACAGGGACTAAGCCTGTGTATTCATGTGCTGGGGGAGCCACCAGAAGGCCAAGCTCCCCCGCCTTCATAGTAATAGTTTCTTGCATAGGTGTCATAACAGTGGTAAGGGGGCTAATACTGTAATACCCTCTACTATGGAGATCTGCAGTCCGGTAGGGGGCTGTATAGCCGCCAACTGCTGGTACCGTTGGTGAAGCGCCAGGGTATTGGCGTTCGGCTGGTCCCACTATTGGTCCTGGGCTGGTGGGTAGCCCGAAAGGACATTTAAATACTGTTGAGGAAGTGGTGAGTCTCTGCGGCCCAATGCCCCGGTTTTTTACACTTGGGGCAAGGTGTCTTTGGGTGAGTCCCTCCTTTAGCTTTTGAGGAGGCTCTACATTCCTTCTTAACGTGCCCCCGTTTCCCACACTGAAAACATCATTTGTCCTGATTAGCTTCCTGCTGGCCTCGGGATTGTTTGGGGCTTGAACCCATAAGCTGCTGCTCTCACTTGCGCAGTAAAAACCGCTGTTCCTACCATCTCACATCTTTGAAGCATCTCTTCTATCCCTGCATCTTTTTTAAGACCAGCCATGGCTTTTTTGCAATCTGCATTACAACTATTCCTTAAAATCTGCTTGATAACTATAATCGTGCCTTCTACTTCCCCCATCATTTTAGTCACTGCATCTTGGACCCGGGCACAGAAATCAAGGAAGGATTCATTGGGTTTTTGTTTTAGGGCAGAGAACTGTGTGGACTGTTCACCTTTTACAGGTATCTTATCATAAACTTTCTCCACACAGATAGCAAGTTTCTCATATAGCTCCACGGGGAAATTAATCTGTTGAGCGTCTGTGAGGAAATCCGCTGTCCCTGCTAACCTATGAAAATAATCCTGAACCCCTTGGGGATTGTCTGGATTATACCGAGTAGCCATATCCCGGCGCTCCTCCGAGAATAGGGAGGACCAGACTACCATTTCGCCTGGGGAGAGAATAGCTTTCATCACCAGCTTCCAATCATTGGGAGTAAGTAAATAGGCAGCCAGGTCTTTTAGTCTAATCTTGATATAAGGGGATTTTAAACCATAATCCTTAATTGATCTCTTCAGCTCCTTAATCAGAAAGGGGACACAGGGATGTGTCTTCTCACTGGTGGAATTTGTCTTATTCTCATCTACCCTGAATTGTCAGGATCATCCTCCTCTACCTACTGACCGGGGTCCTCCATAACGGGGAAAGCCCCTACTCCTAGGAGGTCCCATACATCCTCATCTCCCCGCTCCCTCGTCTTCTTTATCATATGTTGTAATGGCGACATTCTGCCATCAGGGGGCGCCCGAGTTTCACTTTTGAATGCCCGCTCTCTCACTCTCACTCTTTGGCGGGAACCTCTGCCTTTGTCTTATTCTCGAGGGGCTTACGGCTAAGGTCCTCTTTGAAACGGACTGTTTCTTGTGGAGCCGAGTGAGCTGATAATCTTTCCAACCTTTTCCCCAGCTCCCCAACGTCTCTCCTCCCCCTCCGGCATTTGATTTTGAAACTGCTCTAAATCAGTGCATAGCGACCGTGGGGGAGGCAGAGCTCTAAGATCTGGGGAGGGGGATTGCGACTGTCTCGGGGTGGAATAGGGGGATGTGGGAGGCATGGCTTGAGTGGAGGCTGCGAACTGCCTGGGCTGTCTTTCACAGCAGCCTTCTGCAGCTTCAAGAGCTGCCTTTATGATCTTGTATAGAAAAAAATGTGCTGGGCTCTAAAGCCCCCGGGGTTTTCTGATTCATAGCTTGTTAATTGTTCTCCTAGGACTCTCCAAGACTCTGCAGTAACAGGGGGTCGCTGTGCGGTCCAAGGGGAAATTTGTTCTACTGTTTTAAGAAAACCCCTGATAATTCTGGGAGTGATGGTACACCCCTGATCCTTGGCCGTCTTATATATAATTCTAATGAATGTGTCCTGATCTGTGGCTGTTCCTAAGGACTCCGCCTGCCCCATGATAAGGAAAAATCCTTACCTCACCAGCATTGAAGCTGGGTGGTCTGCGGAGACGTGAATGAGCCCTCCCGCTGAGAAGTTGAATTGGACCCAAGGCTGTGTGCGTAGTCTTCCCTTCTGCTCTTCTCCGTCCTCTGCCAGGAAGGAGGCACCTTGGGGATCGTGGGTGTGCACGTGTGGCTCCGGGCAGTGCCCCACGTCTGGGTGCCACTTGTTGGGGTCTGCTGCCCCCCCAACGCCCAGGCCTTTGTCCAGCAAAGAACCTGATCTCGCGGACAATGAATGAGGCTGGAGATGAGGTGGTTAGTAACTCCGATTTATTCAGGTTAGCAGAAAACTTTTATATCCTTGGTTACGTAGGTACTATCTTTGGTTACGTAGGCACTAGGACCACCCTGGTTCCGCCTACTCTCCTCCCCTTCTTTTTCTGTGCTTTCCTGAAGCTCCCTGTGGTCAGGCAAGTCCAGATAAAGAACCGGAAGTGCCATGTGGTCAGGCAAGTCCAGACAAAGAACGGGAAGTGCCATGTGGTCGGGCAAGTCCGGACAAAGACCTGGAATTGCCACATAGGCAACAAAGGCGAGACCCTTCCTCCTGGCTCCATCCTGTTCCTCCCATGTCCCAGAGCCCCAAGTTTACCTCAGCAGGCCCTGGACGCAGAGGTCCGAGGAGGGCAGGGGTTGGCTCTAACTCGCCCCGTTACAAGTTACAGCTATCATTTTCCCTTATAGGAATGTAAACAGTTTGCCCTTACTGAATAAAAATTTTTTCTTTGCTGTTTACCTTTAAATGCCTCTCTTGAGTCTTGTATTTGAAGATCAGATTTTCTGTTGAGCTCTGGTCTTTTCATCAGGAAGGTTTGCAAGTCCCCTATTCCATTATTTCATTGAATGTCTGTCTCCTCCCCAGAAAGATTATGCTCAGTTATGCTGTGTAGTTGATCTTTGGAAGTAATCCAGTCTCCTTTCCTTTACAAAATATTATATTCCAATCTTTTAATGTAGAAGTTGCAAGGTCCTTGGTAAACCTGACTGTGATTGCATGGTATTTAAATTGTTTCTTTCTGGCTGCTTTTGCAGTATTTTCTCCTTGAGTTCATAATTCTGTAATTTGGCTACAATATTCCTTGGGATTTTAAATTTGGAATCTCTTTCAGGAGATGATTGGTGGATTCTTTCGATGACTATTTTACACTCTTATTCTAGGACATCAGGGCAGTTTTCTTTGATGATTTCTTGAAAGATGCTGTCCAGGCTCTTTTTTTTGATCCTGGCTTTCAGGTAGATAAACAATTCTTAAATTACCTCTCCTGGATCTATTTTCCAGGTCAGTTATTTTCCCCATGAGATATTTTAGGTTTTCTTCTATTTTTTCATTCTTTTGATTTTGTTTGACTGATTCTTGATGTCTCATAGAATCATTAGCTTCCACTGGCCCAATTCTATTTTTTTTTTACAGGGTATCATTTTAGTTTATTTTTTTAATTAGATTTTTTTTAGTTTTAGTTTACAACACTTAGTTCTACATGTTCTTGAGTTTCAAATTTTCTTCCCTTCCCACCCCTCCCCCTCAAGATGGCATGTAGTCTGATATAGAGTGTATATATACCTTTGCATTAAACTTATTTACACAATAGTCAAGTTTTAAAGTAGAATTATGACCGATGGAATGAATCAGGAGAGAGAAGAAACAATACGAAAAAGAAGAGAGGAAAAAAAAGAGAGTCAATCATTTGCCTTAATCTGCATTCAAACTCCATAGTTCTTTCTCTGGATATAGATAGCATTTTCCATCATGAGGCTTTTGGAGCTGACTTTGAGACTTGTATTGCTGAGAAGAGCCAAGTCTATCAAAATTAGTCATCACAGAATCAATATGTCTGTGGTTGTGTACAATGTTCTCCTGCTTCTGCTCCTGTCACTCAGCATCAAATCATGTAGGTCTTTCCAGGTTATTATGAAGTCCATATCTTCACCATTTCTTATAGCACAATATTATTCCATTACATTGATATAACTGATGGGCATCCCCTTGATTTTGAATTCTTTGCTACCACAGAAAGAACTGCTATAAATATTTTTGTTCATAGAGGTTCCTTTCCCACTTGTGTGATCTCTTTGGGATACAGCCCTAGAAGTGGTATTGCAGGGTCAAAGGGTATGCGCATTTTTATAGCCCTTTGGGCATAGTTCCGAATTGCTCTCCAGAATGCTGGATCTGTTCACAACTCCAGAAACAATGTATTAATGTTCCAGTTTTCCCACATCATCTCCAGCATTTATCACTTTCCTGTTTCGTCATGTTAGCCAATTTGACAGGAGAGATGTCGTACCTAAGACTTGTTTTGATTTGCATTTCTCTAATCAATAGTGATTTCGAACATTTTTTTTCATTTGACTATAGATATCTTTAATTCCTTTCTCTGAAAACTGCCTGTTAATATCTTTTGACCATTTCTCATTTGGGGAATGGCTTATATTCCTATAAATTTGGCTCAGTTCCCTGTGTAATTTTAGATATGAGGCCTTCATCAGAAACACTGGTTGTAAAGATTTTCTTCCAATTTTCTGCTTCCCACCTAAACTTTGTTGCATTGGGTTTGTTTATACAAAAACTTTTCAATTTAACAAAATCAAAATTATACATTTTGCATTTTGTAATGCTCTCTATCTCTTGTTGCATCATGAATTCTTCCCTTTCCCATAAATCAGATAGGTAAACTATTCCATGCTCTCCCAAATTGCTTATAGTAAGCCATTATTTCTAAATCCTGAACCCGTTTTGACTTTATATGGTTTAAGATATCGGTCTATGTCCGGTTTCTGCCATACGACTTTCCAGTTTTCCCAGCTGTTGGTGTGGAATAGTGAATTCCTAGCCCAGAAGCTGGATTCTTTGGGTTTATCAAAGGGTAGATTGTTATAGTCATTGACTCCTACGTCTTGTGTACCTACTCTTCCACTGATTCACCACTCTGTTTCTTAGCCAGTACCAGGTAGTTTTGATGACTGTTGCTTTATAGTACAGTTTGATATGTGGTATGGCTAGGCCACCTTCTCTAGCGTTTCTTTACATTAATTCCCTTGATAATCTGGATCTTTTGTTCTTCTTGATGAATTTTGTTGTTATTTTATCCAGCTCTGTAAAATAGTTTTTTGGTAGTTCGATTGGTATGGCACTGAATAAATAAATTAATTCAGGTAAAATAGTCATTTTTGTTATATAATCTTGACCTGACCATGAGCAACTGATATTATTCCATTTATTTAGATCTGACTTTATTTGTGTGAGAAGTGTTTCATAACTGTATTCGTATAGGCCCTGTGTTTGTCTTGGCAGGTAGACTCTCAAATATTTTATAGTGTCTACAGTAACTTTAAATGGAATTTCTCTTTCTATCTCTTGCTGTTGGTCTTTGTTAGTATTGTATAGGAATGCTGAGGATTTATGTAGGCTTATTTTATATCTGGCAACTTTGCTAAAGTTGTTTATTATTTCAAGTAGTTTTTTACTTGATTCTCTAGGATTCTCTAAATAAATCATCATATCATCTGCAAAAAGTGATAATTTAGTTTCTTCTTTGCCTATTCTAATTCCTTCAATTTCTTTTTCTTCTCTTATTGCTAAAGCTAACCTTCCTAGTAGCAAATTGAATAATAGTGGTGATAATGGACATTCTTGTTTCACCCCTGATCTTACCGGGAATGCATCTAGCTTGTCCCCATTACAAATAATGCTCATTGATGGTTTTAGGTAGATGCTATTTATAATTTTAAGGAAAGCTCCATTTATTCTTCTGCTTTCTAGTGTTTTTTTAAATAGGAATGTGTGTTGTATTTTGCCAAAAGCTTTTTCTGCATCTATTGAGATAATCATGTTGTTTCTACTGGTTTTGTTATTGATTTGATCAATTATGCTAATAGTTTTCCTAATATTGAACCAGCCTTGCATTCATGGAATAAATCATACCTGGTCGTAGTGTATTATTCTCGTGATAAGTTGCTGCAATCTTTTCGCTAATATTTTGTTTAAAATTTTCACATCAATATACATTAGGGAAATTGGTCTATAATTTTCTTTCTCTGTTTTGACTCTTCCTGGTTTGGGTATTAGTACCATATTTGTGTCATAAAAGGAATTTGGTAGTACTCCCTTCTTCACCTATTTTCCCAAATAGTTTATAAAGTATGGGAATTAATTGTTATTTAAATGTTTGATAGAATTCACATGTAAATCTATCTGGCCCTGGAGATTTTTTCCTAGGGAGTTTATTGATGGCTTTTCTGAGATGGGGTTATTTAGATAATTTACTTCCTCTTCTGTTAACCTGGGCAATTTGTATTTTTGTAAATATTCATCCATTTCCCTGAGGTTTTCAACTTTTTTGTCATGCAGTTGGGCAAAATAATTCCTAATTATTGTTTTAATTTATTCATTGGAGGTGAATTCACCCTTTTCGTTTTTGATACTGGTAATTTGGTTTTCTTTCTTTTTTTAATCAATTTGACCAAAGGTTTATCAATTTTATTCAGTTTTTCATAAAACCAGCTCTTAGTTTTATCTATTAGTTCAATAGTTTTCTTGATGTCAGTTTTATTAATCTCTCCTTGGATTTGCAGCATTTCTAATTTGGTATCTAATTGGGGATTTTCAATTTGTACTTTTTCCAGCTTATTCAGTTGTATGCCCATTTCATTGATGTCCATTTTATCTGCTTTATTTATGTAAGCATTTAGAGATATAAAACTGTCCCTAACAATTGCTTTTGCTGCATTCCATAACTTTTGGTATGTTATCTCGTTATTGCCATTCTCTTGAATGAAGTTAATATTTCTTTCTATGATTTGTTCTTTGGCCCTCTCATTCTTTAGGCTTAGATTATTTAGTTTCCGATTAATTTTTAGTCTATCTTTCCATGGTCCTTTATTACAAATAATTTTTATTGTGTCATGATCGAGAAGGATGCATTAACTATTTCTGCCTTTCTGCACTGGATTGTGAGGTTTGTATGTCCTAGTACAGGGTCAGTTTTTGAGTATGTGCCATGTACCATTGATCAAAAGGTATATTCCTTTTTATCCCCATTCAGTTTTCTCCAGAGGTCTATCGTATCTGCCTTTTCTAAAATTCTATTCACCTCCTTAACTTCTTTCTTGTTTATTTTGAGGTTAGATTTATCAAGTTCGGAGAGGGAGACATTGAGGTCCCCCATTGTTATAGTTTTGCTGTGTATTTCTTCCTGTAACTCCCTTAACGTCTCCTCTAAGAATCTGCATGCTGTACCAATTGGTGCATATAGTTTAAATAATGATATTGCTTCATTGTTTATGGTGCCTTTTAGCAGGATATAGTGTCCTTCCCTATCTCTTTTAATTAGATCTATCTTCACTTTTGCTTTGTCTGAGATTAGGATTGCTATTCCTGCTTTTTTACTTTAGCTGAAGCACAATATATTCTACTCCAGCCTTTTGCTATTTTGATCTTCCCTGTCTCCATGAAAAGAATCAATGGTCCTCAGTTTTTCATGTGCTTCTTCGTGTTGGTTAGCTTTTTCCTGGCTTTAAAGTGGATTTCTGCTTTTGGGGCTCAGAGAGCTCTGTCCCAGGTTTCTTGTTCTGGGAATTGTGAGCCTATTTACTGGCTTTGTGTGCTATGGCCTCCGGTTTCCTGAGGTGTCAGGGAGGGGTTGTCTGGTTGTCAGAAGTCTCTTGTTCCACTCGGGCTGCTCTCCAGCACCAGTGGTCTCAGCCATTGTCTGTGCTGGTGTCTGCCACTTCCCCTGGCTGTGTGAAGGCACCTCTGGGTTCCTGGTGTTCCTTGCTGGCTCCACCCTTCTGGGACTCAGGAACTCTTGCTGTTTGGCTACAGAAGCCCCTCTTCTGGCTCCTCTGTTCCAGATTTTTCCCAAGGTATTCTCTGGGTCAGGGAGGGAGGGAGTGATGAGAGCTGTTTACGTGGCCATTATGGCTCCCGGAAATTCAAAAAGGTGAGTGTCAAACCTTTGGGCAGCAAGCCTAAGGAGTAGATGTCTCATGGCTGCAGGCACTGCCCTTCTGCCTCCTGTCACTTCAACAGACTCCGTCCTGTGCCAGAATGCCTGGGAATCTCTGCTGGTTGCATGTGCACCCAGCTTTCTCCCAGCCTGGATTTCCACAGCTGCTTCTGCTTTGGTGTGGTTTGGTGGAGCTCCGCATGCCAGGTGCCCTCCCAGCCTACAGATCCATCCTGTGGACCTTGTGGACTCTCCTGGCTTTCCACATTTCCACCCAGTCTACTAGTGGCTTCTAACTTTCTCAGATCTGCTCAGATTCACTTTTTAGAGGTATCTGACAGAACTTGTGAGAAAGCTCCGGTAAAACACTGTTTTCACATGACCTTCTTGGCTCTGTTCCCTGCCCCCCCCCCATTCCAATTTTTAATGAATTGTTTTCTTCAATTAGCTTTTGTACCTCCTTTTCCATTTGGCCCATTTTTGTTTTTCAGGAGTTCTCTTCAGTGAGTTTTTATGTCTCCTTTTCCATTTGGCCAATTCTACTTTTTAAAGAGTTGTTTTCATCTGTGTACTTTCCCCCCCATTTGGCCAATTGTGTTTTTAAGGGCTTTTTTTTCTATAGTCAATTTTTGTCCTTCCTTTTCTAAGCTATTGACTCTCTATTGCCTCATTTTCCATTTCTCCAACTATAGTTTTCAAGTTGTTTTCTTCAGTGGATTTTTTTTCTCCATTTGTTCAATTGTGTTTTTTAAGGAATTGTTTTCTACATTCACTTTTTGTCCTTCCTTGCATACCCTTTATTTCTTTTTACAATTTTTCTTCTACCTCTCTTACCTGACTTTTGAAATTCTTTTTGATCTGTCCCAAGAAAGCATTTTGGCCTTGAGTTCAGTTTCATATTCTCCTTTGAAGTTTTGGATGTAGGTATATTGACAGTGTTGTCCTCTTCTGAGTTTGTGTTTTGATCTTCCCTGTCCCCGTAGAGTATGGTCAGTGTTCATTTTTGTTCTTCTTCTTTGCCTGTTTCATGGTTTTTAAAGTTGAGCTGTCCTGATGGAGCAGAGTGGGGCACTGTCCCAAGCTTTTTTGCTGAGGTTCAAGAGCCTGGTCACTAGCTTTGTGCTGTGGGAACTCAGGTAACCACTACTGGAAGGTGTAGGTGTGTGGCAGCTTACCTGGTGCTGAGCCAGGGTCCTAGTGGTGGTGTCTGCCATGTACTGAGGCCAGTTGGTGGTTTTTTGCATTTCCTCAGTGCTGGGCTGAGTCATGGGGAGGTGCAGCTGCTGGAAGACACCTGCCTGCCTGGCATTTTGCTGGAGTATGGCAGGTCCCCTGCTAGAAGATGCCTGCCTGCTGTGCCAGTACACACGGTGGCTCTCCAAGCTGCAGTTTGCCAGTTTCTCTGGCTGTGCTAAGGCACATGGGAGCACCGGGGAGGGGAGGGGTTGTTGAGTGGGTCCTGGTGTTGGCAATTCCTGCTCCACTGCCCTGGGGCTCAGGATCTCCCGCTGGTTTGTTGAGGTGGGGCCTGCCACTGGTTTGCTGGGACACCTCCTATCAGGGACTGCACTTCCCTTTTACCTAAATGATACAGACCTTATTTGCCGATCCTCTAAGACTGGTCCACTTTGTCTTTCTGCTGGATCAACTGTTCCAGGATCTGTTCTGGGAGTTATTTTATGGGTATTGTTTGGAATAATATTTTCCAAAGGAATGACAAGGACTCCCAAGGTAGATGAGGCAAGCTCATTCATTCTACAATTGCTGCAAGAAGTGGGTGTGCTGCCTGAACAATAACACACATCAAAAGTGAAAGCTAGCAATTCAAATCTTTGCCCCAAAACTCGAAGTCTCTCCCTCATTTCCTCCTTGGCTGAGTGCTCTGAGGTATACAAGTTCCACATACACCTACTTCATGTTTTCCCCATGTCATGTTCCCCTCCTCCCCATGCATACATCCACATACATCACATGTGCATTAAAATGAACCTTAGCTCCTCCCAGGGAGGAGAAGATAATATTCATGAGGCAATTAAGCATGGGTATTTCAGGTCTAGCTTAACCTTTGCCCTACTTTTGACCACAGACCCAGTTGAAACTGGTTGCCCCCTTTCTGAGAACTGCTTTTGCAAGAAGAGACTAGTTCTCTGAGAAAAAACCAACTTCCTTCCACCTGTGTGAAACAATTTATTTTTATCTCACAATCCTTCCTTTTTCTTATTTCCAACAATTTATGTTTCCACATATTCTCAATTTACTAATCCCTAATCTACTAATGTCTAATTTGCTCTTCAAAATGCTTTAATAACTGCAGACGTTCCTTTTCTTTACTTTCTTCCTGTGATATTGGTCACTTTCTTAAGACCATCATCTGAATTCCTTTGATTAATTGCATCTTTTCCACTGTCCTTGTAATCAGATTAATCAAACATGGTACAAAACAGGACAAGAGTGTAAGACTAGCATATTAGGAAAAATCCTAATTGTTTCCACTATGATCTGTTCAGCCAACTGAACCAATTTAAACCTAGTATCCCATTCTACTTCTATACTGACACATGTATTATTTTTCCTAATATCTCAAGCTATACTGTTAACAGCCTGACCATTATCATAAATCTTGATACAACAATCTGACCTATTCAGTTTCTCACAGATACCTCCCTGCTCTTTTTTTATTCAAATCCTGTTTCCCCATATTCGTTGACAAATCAAAAGGGGCTGTTCCCTTAGTAAGTACAGATACGGAGACCCAAAGGGCTCAGAAGTCTGGTCTTCTACAGCTGTCTTGGGAGGAGATATCACCTGATTAAGTTTTCTGATCTGGGTGCTGCTCCAGCCATCTCCAGCACAGCATCTTCTTGTCATATTGCAGAAATCCTCTTTCTTGTATCCCTTCTCCTACAAAATTGATCTTGATACAATTTTAAATGACCATCCAACCCATATGTTTCTATTCTTATAAAATCAAAATTGCAACCTTGACCAAATGTCCATTATTCATTTCCCCACCAGGAGGATGAGATTCCACTAAGGAATTAATGACAGGCTCCAATACATATATAAATACATTAAGTAATCAATTTTTAACACAATATATATCAAGTTATAAAACAACTCCAACTTCTGGTCATGTTATACTTCTTTTAAGGCATTTGCAAAATAACCCACATGCCATTCTTCTTTTGACATTTACTAATTGTAACAAAATTGAGACAAATGAGATATTAGTTAGGTGACAGACTAATATCCTGATGTTACAAGCCATTGACCTAATTGTCTCTATACTAGTAACAGATGTCACAGCTGAATAGTTAGCTGTTATTTGGGAAAAAATTCTAGGCCAAAATAGTTCAATCTTATAGTAACCTCAGATGTTCCATTACCAATCTATTATTTAATAGATTTGTTATTGTGCTTACAAAACTTTTTATTACAGAAATTTTCCATAAGAGTAAGAATATAACCGAAGTAAGGGAACATTATTTCCCTGAGTTCATGTCAATTCCAGGAAGCAGTTGTGTAATCTGCCAGCTGCATTGAGCCAGGCTTAAAGTCTACCAGGTGTCACAGTGGAGAAATTGAGTCAGGAGAATCCTACCTCAGCTCATGCAAAACAGTTGTTCCCCCAACCTTCCCATGAGAACACCCTCTTCAGTTCATAGATGCAATTCATGGTCACAGGGTTGTTGGCGTATCATGCCTAGAGTCAGACTCAGAAAACAGTTAATTAACAGTCCTATAAAATTTTGAATAGCAGGTTCCAATAATCAGTTTCAGATGTGACTAAAATCTTACATTGGCTAGGGAACATCTTTAAAATGAGCCTTAAGTAGCTTGCTTAATTAAATAACAATATAAATTCACATTTCTCATTAAGATCATAAGCTGCTGCTGTTTCTTAAGTTATTTATCCTTCTCTAACTGTGCTCAATCTGAAAGAATGAGATACTTCAGGAATTGAACCTTATACATATTATAAGTTCAAACACTAACTTTAACTCATGATTAGGTCATGGAATGAATTCAGATCGAAACAGCAAAATCTTCCCCCCCCAAAAAAATGAGGGTTCCTCTGAGGACTTTCCAAACATTACAAACTGTGAATTTTCTCCTTTCCAACAATCAGGCTATATACATAGACTGTGTCCATCCCTCCATAACATCCTTGTTCGTTGTTTTCTCTAACACCTTTCTTCTGTCTTTTATAACCAACCTTCTTGGAGCATGTGTCACATTTACTCGTCTAAACCTAGACTCTACTCCACTCCAATTTCTCTTTCTGCTTTGCTCCACTATTTTCAGTGACCACTTTTCCTCTTACTGTTCAAGCCCACTCTTCCTCAACATCTTTACAGACCAAATCCTCTATTTCTTTCAAATACCACTTAGCTCTGGTCTCCTCTCCTCAACACCTCTCACTGTATCTGAATCCTATCTCAAACCTACCATCTCTCCCCATAAAACCCTCTAAGTCTTTGGGTACCACAGAACACACAGCATACTTTTCCATTAATACAAAAATATTGCAAAAGTTACCTCCTTTTAAGAAAATTATACTAAAATTCTTTTCCCCAGACTGAAGATGTTTGTGATTTAGTTTCAATAGCTAATAGAATAACAGCTAGGTCTTTAATCATTTGTACCACTACTCAATTATTCCTACATCATTTTGAAACATTTAAGGACCTTATCCCATACAAACATACACACTTTGTTACAGTAACTTAAATGTATCCCAGCCTTAGTCTATGGCATAATGATTCACCATTGTGCTTGTACCTTTGTTTCACAAACTTCTTTTCCCTTTAATTATTCCCATAACATTTAGAAAGAATGTTCCATTCCAGGGATTTAATCTTTCACATAACTATACAAGAGTAACACAAACAATAAACTTCAGGCGACATCATGTGCTTTTCCAGCTCATATAGAAATTATCGAAAAAAGGATGGGCTATCCTACCCCAAGTGCAGGTGCTGACTGGAAGGCTTCTCAACCTGTAGCCTCCCCTTCTCCTTCCTTTTCCCAGTGCTGTTGCTGTGCCCTCATCCTGTGCCTGGTCTCCAACCCCCATAAAAACCTCTAAAAATTACTTCGCTCTTCTGAAACCTCTATATAAGCATAACTTTTCTTTTTAAAAAAGTTAATTAATTTTTTTTAGTTTATAACACTCAGCTCCACAAGTTTTGGGGTTCCAAATTCCCCCCTCCTTCCCCACCTTTCCCCCCAAGATGGCATGTGATTTGATACAGGTTTTACATATACCTTCATATTAAACTTATTTTCAAAATAATCAAGTTGTAAAGAAGAATTATAACCAATGAAATGAACAATGAGAAAGATGAAACAAAACTAAAAATCAAATCAAATCAAATTAAATTAAAGAAAGAGAAAAAATAGTTTTCTTCAATCTGCATTCAGACTTTGTAATTCTTTCCCTGGATGTGGATAGCCTTTTCCATCATGAGTCTTTTGGATCCTTCTTAGAACCTTGCATTGTTGAGAAGAGCCAAGTCTATCAAAGTTAGTAATTACAGAAGTAATGTGTCTGTGATTGTGTACAATATTCTCTGGTTCTGCTCCCTTCACTTATCATCAGATCATATAAGTTTCTCCAGGTTCTTATGAAGTCCATCTGCTCCTCATTTTGTATAGCACAATAGTATTCTGTTACATTCATATACCACAGTTTGTTTAGCTATTTCCCAATTGATGGGTATCCCCTTGATTTCTAATTCTTTGCCACCACAAAAAGAGATGCTGCAAATATTTTTGTACATATGGGTCCTTTTCCCCCTTGTATGATCTCATAGGATATAGCTCTAGAAGCGGTATTGCTAGGTCAAAGGGTATGCACCTTTTTTATAGCCCTTTGTGCATAGTTCCAAATTGCCCTCCAGAATGGTTGGATCAGTTCACAGCTCCAACAATAATGCAGTAGTGTTCCAATTTTTCCACATCTTCTCAAACATTTATCATTTTATTGTTTTGACATGTTACCCAATCTTACAGGACAGATGTGGTACCTAAGACTTGTTTTGATTTGCATTTCTCTAATCAATAGTGATTTAGAGCATTTTTTCATATGCCTAAAGATATTCTTAATTTCTTTCTCTGAAAACTGCCTGTTCATATCCTTTGACCATTTACCAATTGGGGAATGACTTGTATTCTTATAAATTTGGCTCAGTTCCCTGTATATTCTAGAGATGAGGCCTTTGTCAGAGACACTGGTTGTAAAAATTCATTCCCAATTTTCTGCTCCCCTCCTAATCTTAGTTGTATTGGCTTTGTTTGTACAAAAACTTTTCGATATAATGTAATCAAAAGTATCCATTTTGCATTTTGTAATGCTCTCTATCTCTTGTTTAGTCATAAATTCTTCCCTTTTCCATGAATGTGACAGGTAAACTAATCCCTTATTTCCCAAATTGCTTATAGTATTAGCCTTTATGTCTCAATAGTGAACCCATTTTGACTTTATTTTGGTATATGAAGTAAGATATTGCTTTATGCCCTATTTCTGCCATACTATTGTCCAATTTTTCTAGCAGTTTTTGTGGAATGATGAGTTCTTATCCCAGAAGCTGGTCTCCTTGGGTTTATCAAAGAGTAGATTACTGTATTCATTAAGTACTGCTTCTTGTGTACCTAACCTATTCCACTGATCCACCACTTTGTTTCTTAGCCAGCATCAAGTAGTTTTGATGATTGCTGCTTTATAGTACAGTTTAATATCTGGTATGTCTAGGCTAACTTCCCAAGCATTTCTTTCATTAAATCCCTTGATATTCTGGATTTTTTTGTTCTTCCAGATGAATTTTGTTATTATGTTATCTAACTCGATAAAATAATTTTTGGTAGTTTGATTGGTATAGCACTAAATGAGTAAATTAATTTAGGCAAAGTTGTCATTTTTATTATATTAGCTTGGCCTAACCATGAGCAACTGATATTATTCCAGTTATTTAGATCTGACTTTATCTGTGTGAGAAGTGTTTCATAATTGTGTTCATGTAGGCCCTGTGTTTGTCTTGGCAGGTAGACTCCCAAATATTTTATAGTGTCTACAGTAACTTTAAATGGAATTTCTCTATCTCTTGTTGTTGGGCTTTGTTAGTATTATATGGGAATGCCAAGGATTCATGTGGGCTTATTTTATATCTGGCAACTTTGCTAAAGTTATTTATTATTTCAAATAGTTTTTTTTACTTGATTGTCTAGTATTCTCTAAGTAAATCATATCATCTGCAAAGAGTGATAACTTAGTTTCTTCTTTGCCTATTCTAATTACTTCAGTTTCTTTTTTTTTTGAATTTTCTTTTTTCTCTTATTGCCAAAGCTAACATTTCTAGCACCAAATTGAATAATAGGGGTGATAATGGACATCTTTGTTTCACCCCTGATCTTATGGTAAATGCCTCTAGCTTATCACCATTACATATATTGCTTGCTGATGGTTTTAGGTATATATTTCTTATCATTTTAAGGAAGACTCCATTTATTCTTCTGCTTTCTAGTGTTTTTAATAGGAAAGAGTGTTGTATTTTGTCAAAAGCTTTCGCTGCATCTATTGTGATAATCATATAGTTTCTGCTAGTTTTGTTGTTGATATGCTCAATTATACTGATAGTTTTCCTAATATTGAATCAGCCTTGCATTCCTGGAATAAATCCTACCTGGTCATAGTGTATTATTCTTGTAATAAGTTGCTGCAGTCTTTTTGCTAATATTTTGTTTAAAATTTTTGCATCGATATATATTAGGGAAATTGGTCTATAATTTTCTTTCTCTGTTTTGGCCCTTCCTGGTTTAGGAATTGGTACCATATTTATGTCATTAAAAGAATTTGGTAGGACTCCTTCTTCACCTATTTTTCCAAACAGTCTATAAACTATTGAAGTTAATTGTTCTTTAAATATTTGATAGAATTTGCTTGTAAATCCATCTGGCCCTAGAGATTTTTTCCTAGGGAGTTCATTGATGGCTTTGTTCAATTTCTTTTTCTGAGATGGGATTATTTAACTATTTTACTTCCTCTTCTGTCAATCTGTGCAGTTTATATTTTTGTAACTATTCATCCATTTCCCTAAGATTATCAAGTTTATGGGCATACAATTGGGCAAAATAATTCCTAATTATTGTTTTAATTTCTTCTTCATTGGAGCTGAATTCACCCTTTTCATTTTTGATGCTGGTAATTTGGTTTTCTTCTTGATTTTTTTAAATCAAATTGACCGAAGGTTTATCAATTTTATTGGTTTTTTCGTAAAACTAGCTCTTAGTTTTATTTATTCGTTCAACAGTTTTCTTGATTTCAATTTTATTAATTTCTCCTTTGGTTTTCAGTGTGTCTGATTTGGTATTTAATTGGGGATTTGCAGTTTGTTCTTTTTCTAGCTTTTTCAGTTCCATGCCCAATTCATTGATCTCCTTCTTCTTCATTTTATTCATGTAAGCATTTAGAGATATAAAACTTCCCCTATGAACTGCTTTTGCTTCATCCTATAAGTTTTGGTATGTTGTCTCATTACTATCATTGTCTCAAATAAAGTTATTGTTTCTGTGATTTTTTTGTTTGACCCACTCATTCTTTAGGATTAGATTATTTAATTTCCAATTAGTTTTTAGGCTGTTTTTCCATGGCCCTTAATTACCAGTAATTTTTATTGCATCATGATCTGAAAAGGATTCATTGACTATTTCTACCTTTCTGCACTGGATTGTAAGGTTTTTATGCCCTGGTACATGGTCAGTTTTTAAGCATGTGCCATATACCGCTGAGAAAAAGATATATTCCTTTCTATCCCCATTCAGTTTTCTCCAGAGTTCTATTATATCTACATTTTCTAAAATTCTGTTCACTTCTTTAACCTCTTTCTGGTTTATTTTGAGGTTAGATTTATCAAGTTCAGAGAGGAGGAGGTTGAGGTCCCCCACTAGTATAGTTTTGCTGTCTATTTCTTCCTCTAACTCCCTTAACTTCTCCTCTAGGAAGGTGGATGCTATACCACTTGGTGCATATATGTTGAGTAATCCTATTACTTCATTGTCTATGGTGCCTTTTAGCTGGATATAATTTCCTTCCTCATCTCTTTTAATTAGATCTGTCTTTGCTTTTGATTTGTCTGAGATTAGGATTACTACCCCTGCTTTTTTACTTCAGCTGAAGCATAATATATTTTACTCCAGCCTTTTACCTTTACCCTGTGTGTATCCTCCTGTTTCAAATGTGTTTCTTGTAAACAATATGTTGTTTACAACATATTGGTTGGTTTTTAATCCATTCTGCTATCTGCCTCTGTTTTGTGGGAGAGTTCACTCACATTCACAGTTATGATCACTATCTGTTTTTTTCATCAAATATTCATTTATGTTTTTATTTCTCCCTTCTCCCTTCCAGTCCTCAAAAGTGTTTTGTTTTTGACTGCCACCTCTGTTCCTATTCCCTCCCTTTCAGCCCCCCAACGTACCCTTTTCCCCTTGCTACTTCTTCCCTCCCTTCTAACCTCCCCCCCCCCTTTTTTCCCCTTTCCCTTCCTGCTGCCTATAGGATAAGTTTGATTTGTATACTTATCAGCTTATGGTATTCCCTCCTTGAACCAAATCCAATGAGAGTAAAACTCAAACATTGCTTTTCTCCCTCCCTTCTTTCCCTCTACTATAATTTGTTTTTGTGCCCCTTCATGTGATATAATTTACCCTTTTCTACCTCCTCCTTACCTCTTCTCCCAGAGCAATCCCTTTGCAGTCCTTAATTATGTTTTTTTATCATCACATCAGTTATGTTATAATCACATCCTGTGGCAGGGATATCCCTTTTGATTGTTGTAATAACTATACCATTCTCAGGATTAACATATATGAAACAGTATAGTCCTATATAAGGATGTAAACAATTTGCCCTTATTGAATAACAAGGATTTTTTCTCCTGTTTACCTTTTTATGTCTCTCTTCAGTTATGGGTTTGAAGATCAAATTTTCCCTCGAGCTATAGCCTTTTCATCAGGAAGGTCTAGAGTTCCCTTATTTCATTGAATTTCTCCTTGCCTGAAAAATTATGCTCAATTTTGCTAGGTAGTTGATTGTTGGTTGTAGTCCAAGCTCCTTTGCCCTTCGGAATATCATATTCCCATCCTGCCGACCCTAGATGCTGCAAGATCCTGTATGATCCTGACTGCAGTTCCATGATACTTGAATTGTTGCTTTCTAGCTGCTTGCAGTATTTTCTCCTTGACCTGATAATTCTAGAATTTGGCTACAATATTCCTTGTAGTTTTCAGTTTGGGATCTCTTTCAGGGAGTGATTGGTGGATTCTTTCAATGACTATTTTACCCTCTGGTTCTAGAACCTTGGGGCAGTTTTCCTTGATGATTTTTTGTGCGATACTGTCCAGGATCTTTTTTTCATCATGGCTTTCTGGTGACCAATAATTCTTAGATTATCTCTCCTGGATTTATTTTCCAGGTCAGTTGTTTATCCAATGGGATATTTTACATTTTCTTCTATTTCTTCATTCTTTAGATTTTGTTTGACTGATTCTTGATGCCTCATAGAGTCATTAGCTTCTACTTGCCCAGTTCTAATTTTTAACAAATTATTTTCTTCATTTTTCTTCTGTACCTCTTTTTCCATTTGGCTAATTTTACTTTTCAAGGAATGATTTTCTCCAATTAGATTCTGAACCTCTTTAACCATTTTGCCAATTTTACTTTTTAAAGATTTGTTCTCATCAGTGAATGTTTTTTCCATTTTTTCTTTTACCTCTCTAAATTGGTTTTTAAAATCCTCCTTGAGGTCATCCAGGAATGCTCAGTGGTCTTTTTTACTTTTTTTTTTAAGTTTTCTCCCTTGCTTTTTCATGGTGGTTGCCTTTTTCCTGGCTTTTTAAGTTGATCTCTTCTTCTGGGGCCCAGGAGGCTCTGTTCCAAGCTTCTTGTGCTGGAAACTGGAGGCCCGGTTACTGGATTTGTGTGCTGTGGCCTCTGTTTTTGTCAACTAGAGGCTATATACTGCTGCAGATCACCTGGTGCTAAGCTGGAGCTGGCTGGTATGTGCCAAGGATCAAGGCCCAGTGAAGTTTTTCTGAGTTTCCCAAATGTCACAGCATGAGGTGTGGGGGAGGGGTGGTCTGGCTGCTAGAAGTCTCTTCTTCCCCTAGGGCTGTGATATATAGCACGGGTCATCTTAGCCATTGATCTGCAGTGGTGTCTGCCAATTACCCTGGCTGTTTGAAGGCACATTAGGGTCCTGATGTTGGTGCTTGCCATCTCCACTCCCCTGGGGCTCAAGAACTCCCACTGTTCTGCTGAGGTGGGGCCTATTTGGATGTCTCCATTCCTGCACTGGTCTCCTTCCCCAAGAGGGGCCTGTCTCCCCAGCTTCCCAAGCTATAAGAGTGCTGACCCTGCCCCCCACTTCTGGCTCCTCTATTCCAGAATTTCTCTTAGGGCAGTATTCTCTGGGTGAGGAAGGGATGGATGAGAGTTGTTTTCCTCAGTCACCATGGCTCCTGGAAGTTAAAGAAGGCGACCTTCATAACTTTAGACTGTGGGCTGAAAGCTTCAGGAGCAGCTATTTCTGCTGCCACAGGCTCTGTGCTGCTGTCACCTCTAGCTCTCACAGACTAAGGCCCTCGGCTGAGAGGTCTGGTGATTGCCACCTCAGCCGGCACTTTGGCCCATAACTTTTCAAATATCGCGGTTGCACCTGACCTTCCTGTGAGGAGACCCACCTTGCTTTCTTAATACCTTTTGTTTGTTTTCTTGCATATAAGACACTTTTCACAGATTTTTCTTTTAGTGACTGTATATATACGTATACATCCATACTTCCCTAAAACTAGGTCACACATTGCTTGCACTCCTCACTGGCTTTCTTGATGTAAAATTGACAAAATTAATTCACAATTTTGAGCTGACAAATTGTCAGGTAATCTGTCAGACTCCTCTAAAATAATTACTATCACTATCAGTGATAGCATACCTTTATGTCTTTTTCCCTTTATTACCCTGTAAGATCCATCAATGAATAGATGATGCCTGTCATGGAGGGAATATCTCTCAGATCTGGATGTACAGTTGTTTGGTACTTAATAACATCAAGACAATTATGTTCCAAATTCTCACATTCCATCTCTCTTTTTTGAAGAAAAGAGGTAGGACTGATACAACATTCAATCACTAATGCCAACTCATCTTTTCCCATTAATATGGTCTCATATTTTAATATTCAAGAGTCATACCAAGTCTTGTCCCCAGTGCCAGCAAATGGTCTCCTGTAATCTCCTGACTAGATGTCCAACCACCTTATCGAGTCTGGCCTGAGGCCTCTGGATGCTACTGCTGCTTCTGTCTCTGCCTCCAAGACCCATACCTGGTATTGCTGTTGCATGTGCCCTGGGCCAGCCCACAACCATGGTGTCTCAGACCTCTTCTGCCAACCTTCTAAGTTGTCTTATCCTGGAAAAATGTCTTACTCTAATCTTTTGTTGGCTGTGCCATTCCAGAATTCAATTTGATGCATTGTTTTACAGTTTTGGAGGGAACATTGGGAGAATTCAGCTAGGTTGCTTCCTCTACTTTGCTATCTTTACTCCACCCTTGGTTCCTTTATAGTTAATTAAATTCCCCCCCTCCCCCAGATTGGGTTGCATGATTTCTATCTGGTCATTAGGTAATTTGCTTATTTTACAGTTGAAGGCATTCCTTTCTTTTGGGTTCTCAGTTTTGTTAGCTTGTAATTAACTGTTCATAATATGTTCTGATTATTTTTATTTCGTCTAGTTCTTTGTGATTTCAAATACCTTGGTCATTTTTCACTTTATTGATTTGATTTTTTGTCCTATTCTTTTTTGATCAGATTAGCTAAAGATTTATCAATTTTGTTAGCCTTTTCAGAGAACTAGCTTTTAGTTTTATCTATCATTCCTGTGGTTTTTATTTATATTTTACCTCTAATTTTTAATAAGTCTTTGTGCTTATTTTAGGTTTTTCAGCTTTCTAATTTTTTAAATCGCATATTCAATTCATTTTTCCTCCTTTTTTGTATTCTGCTAATGTATGTTTGTAAGGATGTGATTTTTTTATTTTGAGGTCTACTTCAATTATATCATAGAAATTTTGGTATGTTATTTCAATACTTTTTCTATATACTTATTAATTGTTTCTCTGATTTGTTCTTCAATCCACTCACTATTTAGAATTTCATTGTTAAATATCCATTTAGGTCTGTGTCTTTTTTTTGTTATCCTTAAATAAATGACTCTTTTTATTGTATTATGATCTGTAAAAGGAATGTAGTAATCATTTGTGCCTTTTTGCAATTGTTTGCCATATTTCTGTGCCCTAATACATGGTCAGTTTTTAAAAAAATGGTACTGAGAATATACATATTCTTTTGTAGTCCCATTTAAAAGATACCATAAAATTTTAACTCTAGTTTCTCCAGTAGTGTATTCAATTCCATATTTGCTCTTTTGTTTATCTTTTTATTTGGCTAATCCAAAACTGAGAGAAAGATATTGATATCTCTGGTCACTATGGTATTGCTGTCTCTGTCTTCTTGAAGCTTAATTAATATTTCTTTTATGAATTTGGATGCATTTAAAGTCTGTAAGTTTAATTCTGATTGTGATGTGTTGTCTATGTTTTTTTCAGCAAAATGGAATTTCCCTTTTTATCTCTTTTTAGTTTTTGAAAGTTTCTTTTTGCTTTGCCATATACCGTAATTTTAATTTGATTTTTTGGATCTACTTTATGCATAGCAAAAAAACAATCTTCCCCTTCCATTTTATTTTGTGTATTGCTTTGTTTCTTTAATGTTTTTCTCATAAAGAAGAGATTGTAGAGCTTTGCTTTCTTTTCCAGTCTGTTGCTCTTTTTCCTTTTATTGGATTATTTCATCCATTCACATTTAAAGTTATGAGAATTAGGTTTATAGTTTTATTCATTTGTCTTTAGTATTGGTTTTTTTTACAAGTTATTCTTATTCTGCTGTAGGCACAGTATTATATTCCTTCAGTTAATTTAGATCAGTCTTTTATTTTTTAAAGGTGGCCTTGTTTTTATTGACTTCCTGTCAATGCCACCCCCTTCCTGTTTGTTGCCTCCTTTTGTTTGAAGTCTTATTTTTTGGTTCTTCTGGTTTTTAAATTATTTGCCTTGTTTTCTCTCAGTTATGCAAATTCTGTCTCCTTCCCTTGATCTAGTTTTGTTCATTATTTATTTAAATTTTATTTTATTTTTTTGCACCACTTTGCAGAGAGGATTTCTCTCACTCACTGTTTTTCTTCTTTTTATAATCAAGTTAGCTGATCACTTATTCTGTTGTTGTTTTTAAACCAATTCTTTTTTAAATACTAATTCAATAATTCTTTTGCTTTCAGGTTTGTTAATCTCTTCTTTGATTTTTTTCCCCAGGATTTCTAGTTTTGCTTTTAATTGGGCTAAATTTTCTTCATTTTCTAATTTTTTTTGTGCCACGCCAATTTCATAGATCTACTCTGATCTGATCTGATAAAAGTATTGAGAGATAGAAACTTTCCCTTGAGTAGAGCTTTGGTTGTATCCTCAAAATTTTGATGTATCATCATCTCATTGTCACTGTCTTTAATGAAATTATTGATTGTTTCTATGATGTTTTCTTTGATCCACCCATTGTTTAGGATTAAGATATTTAATCTGCAGTTAATTTTTAATCTTTACTTCAAAGGCCCTTATTGAATATATTTTTATTGTATTGTGGTACATAAAATATGTTTCATTTTTGTTTTCCTACATTTATGAGGTTTTTATTCATTAATACATGGTCAATTTATGTGAAGTCGCCTGCATAGCTTAAAAATGTTTATGTACTCCTTTATATTCCTATTAATTTCTAGAGGACTATCATATCTAAACTTTTCTAAAGTTTTATTCAAATCCTTAATTTTTAAAAGATTTATCTGAGATAAGTAAATCATTATTGTTTTACATCTATTTTCTACTTTAATCCATAATTCATTTATAATAAGAATATCAGTATTAATATGCTTTATTTCTTCCACTAGTATTTTGATTGGTTGGCTGTTAATGATCTCACATTTATAGACTTACTGTTAATGTTTATAGATGGTCTACAAACTTATTAATTCTCTGTATCCTTTCTTAACTTTTCCATCACTATTAATGTGGAAACAGAAGGGGGCTGCTTAGAACCAAGTGCCCTTGTTTATTATCTCATGGTTTATCATGGCCAAAGAATTAATTGAGTAATGACTCAGGTACAGCATGATCTTTTTTTTTTTTTATTTAGCCCATTGGCTCTTAGGATGCAGGTTTAGTCTATAGCTGGTACTGTTGTAAGGAAAGTATTTGTAAACTGTAAAGCACTATGTAGATGTGAATGATTACATTGCTAGACTTGGAGACAGGAAGACCTCAGGAACTTTTTTAACTGTGTGATCAATTCTAATTTCTCTGAGCCTTGGTTTCCTTATTTATAAAATGAGAATGATAATAGCATCTACCTTATAGAGTCATTGTGAGAAGCAGATCACATGATAGCTTTAAAATACCTAAAATACTTTGCAGACCTTAAAGCACCACGTAAATGTGCACATTGAGAGACTTGGATTCAAGAAATAAATGGTAGTAATTGATTTGTTGAATGAATGAACAATGGAAAGAGTAGAGCCCCTTTACTTTGGTTATCTTTCAAGGATAAGTAACAAAAGTTTTATTTTTTAAAGAAGAGGATAAAGAGGAAAGTAGATTATAGGAATATTTCTATTACTGTGTATACATTCATATACATAAGTGCATAAGTATACATACAGATATTTGATCCCTAAGTTTGTCCTATTTTATCTCAGAGTATTGTGAGTTTCACCTTCGGATAGAAGAATGAAGTGGTTCAGAGACTTTAAACTTCTTGTCTGGAAGAATTATACTTTGATGGTGAGTACAAGCATCTGTGGGAAAATGAAGGAACTAATGATCCCAGTGGAAAAAAAATTGTGCAAAGACATTCACTTTCAATTCTTGTTTATTGTTGTTAATGCTGAAACTATAAGTAGCTGTAAGTCAGGAGCTGGTACTGGGAGAATGAATAGCCAGCAAATCTTTTGTCCAGAAGCCGGTTTAAATAGAAGGTTGGGGAAAGGATTGTCAGAAAATGATTTATAAGCACCCAAAGATCAAAATGGATAAAAACATCAGAGGTCTAGACTATCAGAAACCTTAGAAGGCAGATGGGAAAACAGACATAGTTACCAAAGGTTTGGGAAAAGAGTGGATTAAATGCTAGTCAGGCAGACAGGAATCAAAAAAGACACAGATACCAAAGGTAGATGATTAAAATTTTAAGTGAACAGGAGCCAGGAGATAATGGGAACTGAAGAGGGTAATGAAAAATTAGCAAAATAGAGAGATGCAAGGGACCAGGTCCAAGAAAATATTTTTGGACCCAACACAGTCAGAATCTTTTTTAAGTGCTTTCTGTTTTTGAGGAACTGTGCTAAATGTTAGAGATACCAAGAAAGGCAAAACCTCCCTGCCGGCCCTCAAAAAGCTCACATTTTAATGGGAGAAACAGCATACTTGTAATAATATACACAAAAGATATATACAGAGAAAATGGAAAATAATTTCAAAATTATTTCAGTGGAGGTGAGGGGAGGCAAAGAAAAGTTTCTTGTAAGTGTTGAGATTGAGCTGAGTTTTCAAAGGGAAGCTAGGATGCAGAGGTGAGGAGTGTGTACATTCCGGACATTAGGAATAACTGGGGAAAGATCCAGAGTCAGGAGATTGACTGCCATGTTCAAGGAGCATCAGGTAGGACACTATAGTTGGATTTTAGAGCTGGAGGAGAATAAAGTGTAAGAAAAGTAGGAAGGGGCCAGATTGTAGAGAGCTTTAAATTTCAAGCAGAATACTTTATGTTTTATCCTAGAGGTAATAAGAAACTTCTGGATTTTATTGAGTAAAGGGGCAACATGGTCAGATCTGTGCTTTAGGGGGATCATTTTAATAGCTGCGTAGAGGATGGACTGGAGTATGGAGAGACTTGAGGCAGTGAGATCAATTACAGTTATCTCTTCCATATTGTGAAGGTTAAGAGCATGGCACCCCTACAATCTGGAAAATCTGCATAAAATTTTTTGGCCCTCTCTTCATATTAGAGAAGAAGTCTGAATTATTACGGTATCAAAAGATAAAATATGTTGATTTTATACAATACTATGCATATATTTTATGCATTTCTGAGTTTCCAAACTTTTTCTGCGTCCTCTACTGGTCTTTGCATGTTGTCTGGGGCTTCCGCAAAATGACCCCAAAATTTCCTTTTAATTTCTTATGTTGACCCATGAAATATCAAGAAGACAGTGAGGAAAGTTGTAATGGAGAAGTGATAGCTGTAGAAGATAATGAAAAGGGAATGTAAGAGTAAAGGTGACCTCTACAGCTCCATCTCTGACCCTGGTGCTCAGGCCACCAGCTAAATAACAAGGGCAGGGAACACAGACCAGGGACTATCCTGAAATTCTATTGCCCTGAATTTGCAGAACCAGCCAGTTAGCTATCAGAGGCTGGGACCAGCAGCTGTCTACTAAAGCTCCAATTGAAGCAAACCTGCAGTTGTGTCTCCAAGACATAACCTGGGGTCAGTTTGTGTCCTTAGGCCAGGAAGACAGGAATCAGATCACACAATGGATGTACACAGGATAAGCTAAAAGTTTACATCTTCTTAACCTGAGCCATACCTGAGAACCCTGAAGAATATGACTTTCAAGAGAAAACAATAGCAGGACCCCAGACAGTACAGATTAGGATCAGACAAGGCCTCAGAATTTCTGACAGAAGGGTGCAGACCCTGGCTCTAACACAAAGCCCTAGTTCAAAAAGTAAGGCTGAAATAATAAGTAAACAAAAAAAGATACTGGTGATAAAGAGTGTTCATGCAGATAGGGACTTGCAAAATACAAAGCAAGAGAAAAAATAAAACTCTAGAACATCTGCAAGCAATAATTCCAGCAAAATATAACCTATTCAGAAGTTCAATTGGAAGAGAAGAAAGGAGTTATAAATAAATGAGAGCAGAAATATTTGGGAGGAGAATCAATTGTTTATTACTAAAAGAGGTACAAAGACCTTAACCCAAGTTACAAACTGGAAAATTAGAATAGACAAATCAGAAGTTAATGACTCCATGAGTCAAAAAGAAATATTAAAACAAAGTCAAAAGACTAATGAATAGAAGAAAATGTATGATATCTCAAAAAAAACCTGACCTATAGTTCAGGTCAAGGAGAAAACACTTCTGAGAATCACTACTACATGAAAACCACAACTCAAAAAAGAGCCTGATATCGTATGTCAAGAAATCATTAATGAAAAGCCCAGACCTATTGTAACCAGAGGGTAAATTAAAAATAGGAAAAATCTACTGGTCACCTCCCAGGAAAAAGAGCAAAAAGAACTCCCAGAAATTTCAAAGCCAAAGCAAAGAACTTCCAGGTCAGAGTAAAGATGTTACAAGCATCAAGAAAGAAAGAGTTCAAGTATGAAGGAAGTACAGTTAGGTTCACACAAGACTTGGTAATTAATACATAAAGGGAGAGGAGAAATGCAGCATTCAGGGAAAAAAGCAAAAGATAGAGACTAACAACAATAACAAGAACTTTCTCTATCAAAAGTGAGTATCATCTTATGATGGAAAAAACAAATGGGTCTTTAATGAAACATTGGACTTCCAACCTTTCCTGATGAAAAAAAATCAGAGCTCAGTAAGAACTGTGAAATGCCAGTGCAGGAGCCAAGATAAAAATTAAGTACCTTAGAGCAATTGGAATAGGACTATACTAAGATGAAGTGTTTACCTTCTAATAGGTAGAGAAATTAACAAGTTTCTCATCAGAACCTTAATGTCAGCAAGGGTCATAGAAGAAGTTCAGTTAATCAGAGAGTCTGGGAATGGTTTTATTTTGTTTTAATAACCTTAAAATAATAAAGAAAAGTGAAGAAAGGGGGGATACACTAGGGAATAAAGGGGGAGAAAAAGGAAGAAACTCAGATTATCACAGTTTGTTATAGAGATACATTTAACTGAATAAGAAAATTTGAGAGAATAAAAAGGTGGTAAATAAGGGTAGATTCAGGGAGGGATTAATCATAAACAAAACAGACTCCGCATTTAGGGGATTATGAAGGATGGATTCCAAAGGGAGTAATGAAAAGCAAAACAACCTGTGACCAGGGTCTTTGAGAGAAAGAGAAGAGAAATTGATAATTAGTGCTAAAGCACATTCCTTTAAAAAAGAATGTGGGTTGGGGAAAAGGGGAAAAATAGTATAAGAGAATAAGGTAGAAGTAATAGACAAATAACAAGGATAACTGAATGAATCAGATGAATTCACCCATAAAATGGAACAGGATAGAGGAATGTATTATAAAGTAGCATCCACAAATATGTCTTTTAAATGAACTACGTTTGAAATGTAAGAAATATCTATTGTTTCAGCTGATAGTTTTTAAAAGGACCATATAAACAACAAGATTGAGGATTAGATATTTTTCTAGCCCTCACAGCCTTCACAATTCCTCAAAAGAAGAATTTTGTGGAAGAGGTAAAGTGATTACATGTTTCATGAGAGCCCAAGATGCCAAGATCACCAACAACAACCAAGAGGAAGAAACCTGATTAACAGTAGGGCAGACAGACCCCTGATCATTCACCTGTTTGCTGAGCACTCCCTCTCTTCTGCTAGTCCAACACTTAGCACTTAGGGTTTTGTGCTTTGGGATAAACTCCACAATTTCCTTGCTGCTGCTGCATATGTCTCTGCAAGTACACTATGCCTCTACTCTCGCTCCACTGTTCTGTGAAAACAAGCAGCAAATATCAGCTCTTCCTTCCCAATTTCACCAAGGATGTGGAAGTAAAGGATAGGTAAGCAGAAGTATTCTATTTTTGCAGTAGCATAGCACTCAGGCAGAGAAGTAAAGAAGAGAGGGAACTGGGATAGAATGCCAAGGTGTTTGTGGGGCTGGACCAGGCTAAAAAAAGGAAAAGCAACTGGCCTCAATGAATGTTTTCCAACATGGGAGGAAACTGAAAGACCATTGAGGTTCAGGCCTTGGGGGAGGCACCATCAAAGGGGAAGAAGGAAGAAAGTGAATGGTAGGAAATAAAAGGGGAAAAAAAACTAAAATTGCCAGAGATCTGAGGAGGAAAAAAAAAACTCAGTTAAAGACTTTGATTTATACCCATACCTTCTGTCTATGTATATCCCTTTTAGATATCATAGTAACTATGACATTCTCAAAATTAGCAAATATTATCCTCCCATATAGGGATGTAAACATTTTGCCCTTGTTGAATAACAAGGTTTTTTTCCCCCTTTTTTCCTGGTTTACCTTTTTATGCCTCTCTTGAGTCTTGTATTTAAAGGTGAAATTTTCCATTGAGCTCTGGCCTTTTCATCAGGAAGTTCTGTAATTCCCTTATGTCATTGAATGTCTATCTCCTTGCCTGCAAGATTATGTTCAGTTTTGCTGGATGGTTGATCCTTGGTTGTAGTCCAAGCTCCTTTGCCTTTCAGAATATCGTATTCCAATACCCCCAGTCTTTTAATATAGAAGTTGCAAGGTCCTGTGTGATGCTGACTGTAGTTCCACAATATTTGAATTGTTTCTTTCTGGCTGCTTGCAGTATTTTCTCCTTGACCTGATAATTCTGGAATTTGGCTACAATATTCCTTGGAGTTTTCAATTTGGGATCTCTTTCAGGGGGCAATCAGTGGATTCGTTCAATGACTATTTTACCCTCTGGTTCTAGGACACTTGGGGAAGTTTTCCCTGATGATTTCTTGTGAGATACTGTCCAGGCTCTTTTTTCATCATGGCTTTCTGGTGACCAGTAATTCTTAGATTATCTCTCTTGGATCTATTTTCCAGGTCAGTTGTTTTTCAAATGAGATATTTTACATTTTCTTTTATTTTTTCATTCTTTAGATTTTGTTTGACTGATTCTTGATGTCTCATAGAGTTTTCTACTTGCCCAGTTCTAATTTTTAACAAATTATTTTCTTCAGATAGCTTCTGCATCTCTCTTTCTACTTAGCCAATTTTACTTTTCAAGGATTCATTTTCTCCTGTTAGGTTCATAATTTTTCTCTTACCTCTCTAATTTGGCTTTTAAAATCCTCTTTGAGCTCTTCCAGGAATGTTTTTTGAGTAAGAGACCAGATCATATTCCCTTTTGAGGTTTCAGATGTGGGTGTAGTGTCAATGCTGTCCTCTTCTGAATTTACATTTTGATCTTCTCTGTCCCCATAATATGATTCAGTAGTCCTTTTTACTTTTCTAGCTGGCTTCTTCATGGTGGTTGCCTCTTTCCTGGCTTTTTAAGTGGATCTCTGCTTCTGGGGCCCAGGGGTCTCTGTCCCAAGCTTCTTGTGTTGGGAGCTAGGGGCCAGGTTACTGGGTTTGTGTGGTATGGCTTCTGGTTTTGTCAACTAGAAGCTATATGCTGCTGCAGCTCACCTGGTGCTGAACTGGAGCTGGCTGGTATGTGCCAAGAATTGAGGCCTAGTGAAGTCTTTCTGAGTTTCCCCAGTATTACACTAAAGCTCACAGCGTGAGGTGTGGGGGAGGGGTGGTCTGGCTGCTGGAAGTCTCCTCTTCCCCTGGCTGCACCATATAGCATGGGTGGTCTCAGCGGCTGGTCTGCGCTGGTGTCTGCCAATTCCCCTGGCTTTGCAAAGGCACTCCTGGAGTCCTCGTTTTGGAGCTTGTTGGCTCCACCCCCCTGGGGCTCAGGAACTCCTGCTGGTCTGCTAAGGTGGGGTTTGCTGAGATGCTTCCCTTCCTGCTCTAGTCTCCTTCTGTCACCACAAGAGGGGGTCTCCCTATCTTTCTGAGCTAAAGACTACTGAACCCTCTGCTTCTGGCTCCTCTATTCCAGAATTTCTCTTAGGGGAGTATTCTCTGGATTATTCAAGGGAGGGATGAGAGCTCTTAGAGTTTACTTGGTCATCCTGGCTCCCAGAAGTTCAAGAAGGTGAGTTTCAAACCTTTAGACTGTGGGCTGATAGCCCCAGGAGTAGCTGCTGCTGTTGCTGCTTCTGTCTCACCCAGCTCTGACAGGCTCCCATCCTGTGCCAAGAGGCCTGGGGATCACCACCACTGCTGGAGGGCTGGGCCTGCTCCCATTCTGGTATGACCCTCTGGTATGGTCAGGGGTAGTTCCACATTTCCAGTGCTCTCCCAGCCTGGTAAAACAGATCCCTCTCTTTCTGGATTTCCCTGTCTTGGAAATCTGCCACACTCTGTGTCCTAGTGGATTCTACTTCTCTCATATCTGTTCAGATTCATTTCTGAAGAGGTTATCTGAAAGAATTTGTGAGAGAGCTTGGACATGTCCCTGCTTTCACTCTGCTATCTTGGCTCCACCTCCAGTTAAAAACTTTGAGCACAAGCAGTTAAAACAGAAGGGGATGTGTTAAAACAAAAAGAAAGATGGCCACTGGAACATCTGAAGAAGTTGACATTTCCGAATAAATATTACAAGAAAAAAGAAATTGAACCCAACCCTTGATGAGTCAGAGGATCTTGTGGATTCCCAAAAGTGCACTGAATAGGAATAGGATGTTTCCCAGATTGGTCAAGGGAAAAATAAAAATTGGGCAAACAGAATTAATAGCTAGCACAGCAACACTAAATGGCATAATAGAAAAACTTGAATCCACAGTGGCAAACCTACTCAAAGAAACAAAAAAGAGAACTTGTTGGGAATACAAATATATGGAAGTAAAGGACAATCTGTAAGAGGAGAAGCAAAAACAATAATGTTAAAAGAACACTATCTCCATATAAGCAAAAGTTATTTGTCTCAAAGATGGGATGCATAGATACAATTTAAGAATCAAAGGTCTCTTAGAAGAACACAGATCACAAAACCTGAACACCATAATGTGAATAAGGAGAAAATTCTCTATAACTTTTGAACACAGAAAACAAACTGCCAATCAAAGGAATTAATACGTCACCTTTAAAGGGAGGAAAAAATAGAAAGGAAAGGAAATTCAAATAATACAAGACTATTTTCCTGCCATGAGAAGCCACAGAAGGGAATGGAATGATATATTTTGAAATGCCCAACTGCTGAAGATGCTAAAAGAATATATCCTGCAAATCATCCATCAATGAAAAAAGATTGCTTTTTAGTAAAAAGCATTTGAAGCATTAATCTTCCCCAAACCACACTAGAAATGAGAATATTACTGAACTTGCTAGCACCTCAGACAATAGAAATACAAGAGGTAAATAAATACACCTATGAGGAAAGCACAAATAATTTAACAAATGGCCCCATTTCTAGGGACTATTTAAAGAAAAAAACCTAGAAAGAGAAAGAAACTGGTGGGGTTGGAGACAGTAGTAACAACAAAATAACAATAGTGGATGAGTAAGTGTTTGCTTTCTAAATATACAAAAGGAGATAATGATGGTAGAGGAACTTAAATAGAAGAAGTCATGGAGGAAAATAAGGCCGAAAACAACAAATGGATTAAATCCCCAAACCCACACCCTACAAAGGAATTATTGTCTTTGAGAGATTTAACTGTATAATAGGAGGGTGCATAAAAGGAGAGAGAGGAAATAGAAGTTACAGGGGATGTACCCTTATTAAGTCAGTGGTAAACAATGAAGAGAAAATAATACTTGTAGTATCTGAGGAAAAGAGAGGCTACCAGAGAATCAGTGAGGTGGAAAATGGAGGAAATGAAATAGAAGGAAACCTTTATTCTATGGTGAGAGGAGTGCTGTGTTCTATAAAGCTAGATGGACCTTATAATGAGAATACCTGTAGGGATAGTGCTTAGACGACTACCTCCGAGGGAGTGTTGAGCCTCCTATTCCTTATTTTACCCACTTCTCTAAGAGACCCTCTCTTATCATCCTGCTTCAGGGAAAGGGTAATCAGTTCTTGGTAGCAACCAGCATTCAACAAGATGGGAAGACATGAGCACATAGAGGAAATTTCATGGCAAATGGGAAAGAAAATGATTACATAGAGGGCAGGGAGCAGAAATTGACTACAATCTGAGACACAGGAAAATTTCATGAGTCAGTACTACTATCTTTTCTATCTTCTGCAGGAATTGATAATTTTAAAGAGTGTACCCAACAGAAAAAGAGGGGAGGGGATAATATCTAACAAGGCAGTAATGTAGAAATTATTAGAAGGGAGTTCAAAGTAGATAACTTCAGAAGCTTTAATTTAATGAGGAAGAAAGAGACTAAAGAGAGCATAAATAAGTATAAGAAACATAAATGAGAAAATAAAAGTTTAAAATAGATGGGAAAGAGGATTAATAAAGAGAACAAGAAGAGGAAATAACTTTTAGAAAAAGGTCCAGGAGAAAAAATAAACAACTGCTATTGCAGGAGAGGGAAGGAAGGGGGAATTTTATTTATAAACTACTTAGAAAAAAGAATTGGATAACTAGATAAAATAAAGAAAAAGAAAATGTAATTAAATAAAACTTCAAAATAGGGAAAGGGCAAGTGAAAGGGGTGGAGGAACTTAAGGATGAGAAGAAGGGATGGTGGGAATATGGTTTCCTTAATGTAGATTAAGTAAAAAATAATTGAAGAGACAAAGTATTTTCTTCAAAGAAGAAGAGGAACAAAAATCCTAAATTCAGAAAAAAGCAGTATTAGAGACAAATGGAGAAAACTCTAAACCTTACTCTTATAACTTTACATATTGATTAAATTAGAGGTGTCAGACTCATTCCCCAAAGGCTGCAAGTAGCCCACAAAGTTCCTGAGGGGAACCAAATTAAGATGCAATTGGAAAATGTTTAACAAAATAAAAATATAATACAACATAGATAATGAGATTTTCTAAGTCAGTATGCAGTCCTCTGGGATGTTTCTATTTGAGTTTGACACCTTTGGGTTAAACAGTCTAATTAAAAGAGAGAGGCACAGATTGGATAATAAAACGAAACTTCACTTTTGATTGCTTACAAGAAACACACCTAAAAAGCAAAGACAGGCACAGAATTAAAATGAGGGAGTAGAACAAAGTTTACTATGCATCAACTGGATAAAAAAGAAAAAAAATAGGCATAGCAATCATGATACCAGAAAAAGCAAAAAATAAAAGTTCAAAATATAAATAAATGAAGAAAAACATTATGGAAACAGCAAAGAAATTTCAGCATTAAACTTACATGCTTCAAATGCGTTAATATCTAAATTTAGCAGAAAAAGCTATCTGAATTACAAGACGTAGTTGTTGTTCCATCATGTCCAACTCTTCATGACCCCGTATAGTGTTTTCTTTGCAGAGTAGTTTACCATTTCCTTCTCCAGTTCATTTTACAGATGAGGAAACTGAGGTAAACAGGGTTAAGTGATTTGCCCAGGATCACATAGTTAGTGTCTGGGGTCACATTTGAATTCTGATCTTCCTGGCTACAGGCCAAGTACTCTATCTTTTGTTCCACCTAGCTGCCCAATACAATAATAGTTGGAGAATTTAAAGTCCCACTCCTGGTTTTGGACAAATCTTACAGAAAGTTAATAAAAGGGAAAGTATAAGATTTAATAAATTGCTGGAGCAGCTAGAACTAAAAAAAAAAACTTATGATGTCTTCTAAATGAGAATACTAAAGAATGTTCTTATTTCTCAATACCATATGGAACTTTTTTTTCCTTAATAGCATTTTTTCCCCAATTACATGTAAAGATAATTTTCAACATTCATTTCTGTAAAATTTTGAGTTCCAAATTTTTCTCCCTCTCTTCCTCCCCTGAACACTTTCCTGAAACAACAATCTGATATAGGTTATGCACATATAATCATGTTAAACATAGTTCCACATTAGTCATCTTGTGAAAGAAGAATCAGAACAAAAGAGAAAAACCATGACAAAGAAAAAAATAAAAAATGACAAAAAAGTTAAAATAGTATGATTCAATCTGCATCCAGAATCCATAGTTCTTTCTCTGGATGTAGTTAGCACTTTCCATCATGAGTCTTTTGGAATCATCTTGAATCATTGTATTTTTTTAAAAAAAATCACTTACATGTTTTTAGTTTTCAACATTCACTTCCATAAGATTTTGAGTTCAAAAATTTCTCCCACTCCCTGCCATCCCCCCACTCCAAGTCAACATGAAATCTGATATGGGTTCTACATATACATTCATATTAAACATATTTTCACTTTAGTCATGTTGTAAAGAAGAATTAGAACCACAATTTGCAACTCAAAATCTTGTAGAAATGAATATTGAAAACTAAAAATAAATTAATTACAAAAAATAAACTAGAAGAATTAGAACCAATGGGAAAAAAAGAGAGAGAAAATAGTATGCTTTGATCTGCATTCAGACTCCATAGTTCTTTTTCTGGATGTGGAGAGCATTTTCCATCATGAGTCTTTTGGAGTTATCTTAGATCCTTGCATTGCTAAGAAGAGATAAGTCTATCAAAATTAGTCATCTCACAGTGTTAATGCTGTTGTGTACAATGTTCTCCTGGTTCTGCTCACTTAACTCAGCATCAATTCATGTGAGTCTTTCCAGGTTTTTCTGAGGTCTGCCTGCTCATCATTTCTGATGGAACAATAGTATCCCATTACATTCATATACCACAACTTGTTCAGCCCTTCCCCAATTGATGGGCATCCTCTCAATTTCCAATTCTTGGCTACCACAAAAAAGAGCTGCTATGAGTATTTTTGTTGATGTAAGTCCTTTCCCCTTTTTATGATCTCTTTTGGATATAGACCTAGCAGTGGTTTTGCTGCTCAATTTAATAGCCCTTTGGGCGTAGTTCCAAATTGCTCTCCAGAATGGTTGGATCAGTTCACAATCCCACCAACAATGCATTAGTGTTCCAATTTTCCCACATTTTCTTCAAAATTTACCCATTCCTGTTTTGTCATATTAGCCAATTTGATAGGTATGAGGTGTTACCTAAGAGTTGTTTTGATTGGCATTTCTCTAATCAATAGTGATTTAGAGCATTTTTTCATATGATTATAGATAACTTCAATTTCTTCATCTGAAAGCTGCCTATTCCTATCCTTTGACCATTCATCCACTGAGGAATGACTTATATTCTTAGAAATTTGACTCATTCTCTATATATTTTAGAGATGAGGCCTTTATCAGAGACACTGGTTATAAAAATTGTTTCCCAACTTTCAGCTTCCCTTCTAATCTTTGTTGCATTGGCTTTGTTTGTCCAAAACCTTTTCAATTCAATGTAATCAAAATATCCATTTTGCATTTCTCTCTCTCTTCTTTGGTCATAAACCATTCTGTTCTCACTATATCTTGTAGGTAGACTATTCCCTGCTCTCCTCATTTGCTTATACAATCACCCTTTATTTCTAAATCATGTACCTATTTTGACTTTATCTTTGTAAATTATGTAAGATGTTGGTCTATGCCTAGTTTCTGCCACCCTATTTTCTAGTTTTCCCAGCAATTTTTGTTAAATAGTGAGTTCTTATCCCAGAAGGTGGAGTCTTTGGCTGTATCAGATTTATAGTAGATTATTAGTAGTCTTTGACTACTGTGTCTTATGTACCTAATCTATTCCACTGATCTACCACTCTATTTCTTAGCCAGTACCAAGTAATTTTGATGATTGCTGCTTTATAATACAGTTTCAGATTGGGTATGGCTAGGTTACCTTCCTTTGCATTTTTTTCATTAATTCCCTTGATATTCTGGACCTTTCATTCATCCAGACGAATTTTGTTATTTTTTTCTAGCTCTGTAAAATATTTTTTGGTAGTTTGATTGGTATGGCACTGAATAAATAATTTAATTTAGGTAGAATTGTCATTTTTATTATATTAGCTCAGCCTACCCACGAGTCACTGGTGTTTTCCCAGTTATTTAGATCTGACTTTATTTGTGTGAAAAATATTTTGTGATTATGTTCATATAGTTCCTGGGTTTGTTTTGTCAGGTAGACTCCCAAATATTTTATAATGTCTTTATTAAATTTAAATGGAATTTCTCTTTCTGTCTCTTGCTGTTGGCTTTGTTAGTAATATGTAGAAATGCTGATGAATTATATGGGTTTATTTTATATCCTGCAACTTTGCTAAAGTTGTTAATTATTTCAAGTAGTTTAGTTGATTCTCTGGGATTCTCTAAGTATGGCATCATATCATCTACAAAGAGTGATGGCTTTGCTGCTTCTTTGCCTATTCTAATTCATTCAATTTCTTTTTCTTCCTTATTGCTAAAGCTAACTTTTCTAGTGCAGTATTGAATAACAGTAGCAATAATGGGAATCCTTGTTTCACCCCCAATGTTATTGGAAATGCTTCTAGCTTTTCCCCATTACAGATAGTACTTGCTGATAGTTTTAGGTAGATGCTACTTATTATTTTAAAGAAGACTCCACTTATTCCTGTGCTCTCCAGTGTGTTTAATAGGAATGGGTATTGTGTTTTCTCATAATTTCTGCATCTTTTGATTTTTTTCCTTTTTTATTGATATGGTCAATTATGCTGATAGTTTTCCTCATATTGAACCAGCCCTACATTCCTACTATAAATCCCACTTGGTCATAGTGTATTATCCTGGTGATAAGTTGCTGTATTCTCTTTGATAATAATTTGTTTAAAATTTTTGCGTCAATATTTATTAGGGAAATTGGTCTATAATTTTCTTTCTCTTTTTTGACTCTTCCTGATATCAGCATCAGCATCATTTTTGTGTCACAAAAGGAATTTAGTTGGACTCCTTTTTACCTATTTTTCCAAATAGTTTATATGGTATTGGAATTGATTGTTCTTTAAATGTTTGGCAGAATTCACTTGTAAATTCATCTGGCACTGGAGATTTTTTTCTTAGGAAGTTCATTGATGGCTTGTTCAATTTCTTTTTTTAAAATGGAGTTAAGTATTTTATTTCCTCTTTTGTTGATCCGGTTAATTTATATTTTTGTAAACATTCATCCATTTTCACTTAGATTGTCAGATTTCTTGGTATACAGTTGGGTAAAAAAACTCCTAATTTTTACTTCAATTTTCTCTTCATTGGTGGTGAATTCACCCTTTTTAATGTGATACTGGTAATTTGGTTTACCTCTTTCTTTTTTAAAATCAAATTACCCCAAAATTTACCCATTTATTGTTTTTTTCATAAAACCAGCTCTTAATTTTATTTGTTAGCTCAATAGTTTTCTTACTCCTTCGATTTTCAGAATTTCTAATTTGATATTTAATTAGGGGTTTTTAATTTGTTCTTTTTCTACCCTTTTAGTCCCACACCCAATTCATTGATCTCTTCTTTCTCTATTTTATTCATGTAAGTTTGCAGAGATATGATTTCCCCTAAGAAATGCTTTGGCTGAATCCCATAAGTTTTGGTATGTTGTCTCGTTGTTGTCATTCTCTTGGATGAAATTATTGATTATTTCTGTGATTTATTGTTTGATCCACTCATTCTGTAGGATTAGATTATTTAGTTTCCAATTTTTAGGCTATCTTTCCATGGCCCTTTGTTACAAATAATTTTTATTGCATCATGATCTGAAAAAGATGCATTTAATATTTCTGCCTTTTACCATTGGATTGTGAGGCTTTTATGCCCTAGTACATTGTCAGTTTTTGTGTAGGTGCCATGTACCGTTGAGGAAAAAGGTATCATCCTTTCTATCCCCATTCAATTTTCTATTCACCTTCTTAACTTATTTCTTGTTTATTTTGTGGTTAGATTCATCTGGTTCTGAGAGCAGGAGGCTGAGGTCCTCTGCTAGTATAGTTTTGCCACTTCTTCCCGTAACTGACTTAACTTCTCCTCTAAGAATTTGGATGCTATACCCCTTGGTGTATGTATGTTTAGTATTGATTCATTGTCTATGGTACCTTTAACAAGATGTAGATTCATTCCTTATCTCTTTTAATTAAATGTGATCTTGCTTTTTCTGAAATTGCCAGCCCTGCTTTTTTTTACTTCAGTTGAAACATAATATATTCTGCTCCAGGCTTTGTCTCTGCTTCACATGTGTTTCTTGTAAACAACATATTGTAGGATTATGCTTTTAATCCACTCTGCTATCTACTTCCATTTTATGGGAGGTTTTTTCCCATTCACATTCACAGTTATGATTAGTAACTGTGTTTTTCCCTCCATCCTATTTTCCCCCTTGTTTATACTTTTCTCTCTCCTTTCACCCTGTCCCTCCTCAATAGAATTTTGCTTTTGACCACCTCCCTCAATATGCCCTCCCTTCTATCATCCCCCTTCCCTTTTCTTTCCCTCTTTCCCTCCTACTTCTGCCCTCCCTTCTACCTTCCATTCTGTCAGCCCCTCCTTTCCCTTTTCTTTCAGACCCTTTCCTCTCCTACTTCCCTATATGGTAAAATAAAACCCAGCTGAGTGCATATGTTATTCCCTCTTTGAACTAAATGCAATGAGAGTAAGGTTCAAACAATGCTTAACCTCTCCCTTCTTTTCTTCTACTGTAATAGGTCTTTTGCACCTCTTCATGTGATTTAATTTACCCTATTCTGACTCCCTTCTTTTCACCCCTTAACTTTTTTATACCATCACATCAAAATCAACTTATACCCATACCCTCTCTGTATGTG